>NW_027361672.1:15430000-15655000 GCF_039654945.1 Dendrobates tinctorius
GGGCACATTATGTTCTGTGGAGGAGGCTGTGTTATATACTATGGGGGTCCATTATATTCTATGGGGGAGGCTGTGTTATATACTATGGGGGTACATTATATTCTATGGGGGAGACTGTGTTATATACTATGGGGTACATTATATTCTAAGGAGGAGGCTGTGTCTTACACTATGGGGGGCACATTATATTATATGGAGGAGGCTGTGTTATATACTATGGGGGGTACATTATATTCTATGGAGGAGGCTGTGTCATACACTATGGGGGGCACATTATATTCTATGGAGGAGGATGAATTATATACTCTGGGGGGTACATCATATTCTCTGGAGGAGGCTATGTTATATACTATGGGGGGTACATTATACTCTATGTAGGTGGATGTGTTATATACTATGGGGGGTGCATTATATTCTATGGAGGAGGCTGTGTCACACACTATGGGGGGCACATTATATTCTATGGAGGGGGCTGTGTTATATACTATGTTGGTTCATTATATTCTATGGAGGAGGCTGTGTTGTTAACTATGGGGGGACCCATTATTCTATGGAGGGGGCTGTATTATATACTGTGGGGGGTACATTATATTCTATGGGGGAAGCTGTGTTATATACTATGGGGGGTACATTATATTCTATGGAGGAGGCTGTGTTATATACTATGTGGGCAAATTATATTCTATGGAGGCGGCTATGTTATATACTATGGGGGTACATTATACTCTATGGAGGTGGATGTGTTATATACTATGGGGGGTACATTATATTCTATGCAGGAGGCTGTGTTATATACCATGGGGGGACACATTATTCTATGGAGGGGTCTGTATTATATACTGTGGGGGGTACATTATATTCTATGGAGGAGGCTGTGTTATATACTATGGGGGCAAATTATATTCTATGGAGGAGGCTATGTTATATACTATCGGGGGGTACATTACAATTCTATGGAGGAGGCTGGTTTTTATACTATGGGGGGTACATTATATTCTATGGAGCAGGCTGTGTTATATACTATGTGGGGCACATTATATTCTATGGAGGAGGCTGTGTTATATACTATGGGGGTCCATTATATTCTATGGGGGAGGCTATGTTATATATTATGGGGGTACATTATATTCTATGGAGGAGGCTGTGTCATACACTATGGGGGGCACATTATATTCTATGGAGGAGGATGTATTATATACTCTGGGGGGGGTACATCATATTCTATGGAGGAGGCTATGTTATATACTATGGGGGGTACATTATAGTCTATGGAGGTGGATGTGTTATATACTATCGGGGGGTACATTATATTCTATGGAGGAGAATGTGTTATATACTATCGGGGGGTACATTATATTCTATGGAGGAGGATGTGTTATATACAGTACTATAAGGGGCACATTATATTCTATGGAGGAGACTGTGTTATATACTATGGGGCACATTATATTCTATGGAGAAAGCTGTGTTATATACTATGGGGGGCACATTATATTCTATGGAGGAGGCTGTGTTATATACTATGGGTACATTATATTCTATGGGAGAGGCTGTGTTACATACTATGGGGGGTACATAATATTTTATGGAGGAGGCTGTGTTATATACTATGGGGGTACATTATACTCTGTAGAGGAGGCTGTGTTATATACTATGGGGGGCACATTATTCTATGGAGGAGGCTGTATTTTATACTATGGGGGGTACATTATATTCTATGGAGCAGGCTGTGTTATATACTATGTGGGGCACATTATATTCTATGGAGGAGGCTGTGTTATATACTATGGGGGTCCATTATATTCTATGGGGGAGGCTGTGTTATATACTATGGGGGTACATTATATTCTATGGGGGAGACTGTGTTATATATTATGGGGGCACATTATATTCTATGGAGGAGGCTGTGTTATATATTACATACTACATTATATTGTATGGCGTGGCTGCATTACACTCTGTGGGGTGGCTGCATTATACTATATGTGGGCTGCATTATACTGTATTGAGGACTATGGGGAATACATAATACTATATGAAGAACTGTGGAATGCATTATACTATGGGAAGTGAATTGTATTACATGGATTACTATGGTGGTGCATTATATTATATGGAGCACTATGAGGAGTGTATTATACTATATGGAGGACTGGGTAGTGTATTATACTATATGGATGACTGAGTGTATTTTAATATATGGAGGGCTATGAGGAGTGTATTATACTATATGGAGGGCTTCGAAGAGTGTATTATAATATATGGAGGACGGAGGAGTGTATTATACTATATGGATGACTGAAGAGTGTATTTTAATATATGGAGGACTATGAGGAGTGTATTATACTATATGGAGGACTGAGTAGTGTATTATACTATATGGAGGACTATGGGAAGTGTATAATACTATATGGAGGACTGAGGAGTGTATGGAAAACTATAGGGAGTGTATTATACTATATGAAGAACCATGGGGAGTGTATTATACTATATGGAGGACTATGGGGAGTGTATTATGCTATTTGGAGGACTATGGGACACATTATAATATATGGAGGACTATGGGGTGTATTATACTAAACAAACAAAATGCTGCATATTCATCGAGTGATTGGATTGTTTATGCCAAAACAAAAATCATTGTTCTCAGCTGCAAATTGCCCAGTGTAAACTGTAGATGTGCTGCTGATAACATGATACTGTATGGGGACAGATAGATCTAACAGTGATTGTTCTGTTCCCATTATTCTTTCTCAGTTGGTGAAAAGAGGCCGGGAAACAAGTGTTGAATGACTTCAGCATTGTCGATCACACTCGTTAAGTGGCCTGAGCTTAGTGCATGCATGTAAATACAACAGAAATGCTTCTGTGTGATGTGCAATATGTTAGCATTTGTGGCCTCATTTTAAATTTTTGCCTAAGGCCCCACTTTGCCTAAAACCGTCCCTGATTGCACTCCACTCATGGGTGAAGGTCCCAGAGGTGGAATCCGGACCTGTTGCATATTTATATATACAGTATTGTTGAAATTGGAACCTTTGATACAGATGCTTTCTCCTAGCCATACATTACAGTAGCAGAAACCTGTTCTAAAAAGGTTATTCAAACGCAACTTCCATAGCTTCAATTCTGAATTATTCCAAAATATTATTGTATATTTATGTGAACTAAGAGCACATTTTAGAATTAGTGGGCTAAATATATTATCACTAAGTACTGGACATTGGACAATAAACATTTTCTGTACAATATAGAATAATTAGGAATATACAAAGACATGCTAATTGTGAAATGTGATAGGCTATGTCTAGTGACTTGTAACCTGTGAAAAAAGAGAAATTGATGAAAAAATGCTCACGTGGAATAAGGGACTCATATGGCTGCAAATCTTTTTGTTTAAACAGCTAACTTGCTGATTTCCTCACTTTCACAGTGTTACTTGGATACAACTTGAATATCATACTTGATTAAATTACCATAGAGTGATCCAAAGAAGACTGGCATGAAACCAAACCATATGGACACTTTCATTAACAGCAGAAATTCAATAGTTTACATTTAACAACTTGATCTCTTCAGATCTACATCAAATTTGTTAAAACATTTTTCATAAAAAGTGTTTGATATTTGCAATAGTGAAATAAATGTAGATTTATCAAACTTAGATTCTTAAAGGACATTGTTTACCGCAAACCCCACCATAACAACATAAATAGTAAAGTTACTGCTTTTTACATTGTGCATAGCAGGATATACACTGTGAGCTTCATGAAAGCTAACCTTGGCTTCAAAAATAAGAATGTAGGCATACTAATGGGCTCTGGAAAGACTTTCATTAGAATATATGGTTTCCAGAAGTTTTTAGAACCAAGCAATTAATGGCTAGCATATATTTTCCAGATGGTTACCTACACACGTGTGCTGTTCGCATGCATGGACACTGACCGCAGAGGTCCTCTGTGCAAGATGTTACACATGCACACTAGAGTTGAGCGAAATGGGTGGGTCAAATTCAAGAATAGCCGACTTTAGCTAAAGTCGGGTTTCACCGATTGAAACCCGACCATAGCGTGAGGTCAGCAATGAGGTCGCCGATCAGAGCGCCAAAGTCGCGTTTCAAATAATGCTTCCAGCGCCTTTTCTCAGCCAATGATGGAGGATGCACACTGTGGACAACGCGATGACATGGGCAGTGGCCACCACCATCTTAGAGAAGGGCATTCAAGTGATTGGCTGGCTTTGTGTGGCGTCACAGTGGGTATAAAAGGCTGTGACCGCCGACCGCCATCTTACTTCTGCCGATCTTACAATAGGGAGAGGTGCTGCTGCGGCTATTGATTCTGAATAGGGAGAGCATTAGGATTAGGCAGGGAAGAAGAAAAAAAAACTGCTTCTGCTGATAGCGCTTTTCACTGAACAGTTAGTGTGCAGTGAAAGGGGAGGACTTTTGTTGTGTGCAGCAGTGCTGGTGGTGATTAGGCTGCCTTTTAAGGCTACCATGCTAGCTGCATTTCTGTATGCACACTGCAGTTCAAACTGCTTTTTTCAAAGCACTCCAACTTTTATTATTTTGTCCTGGTGAGTTACTGAGCGTTCATTTTTTCACACACCGTATAGCGGTGTACGCTTCTCACACACTACCGTGTACCGGCTGGTATCACGGACAAATAGAAGCTATCTGGGTGTGACTCTGGAAGAACAAGTCGAGGAGTTTTTCCATTTTTCCAGACCTACACCTTAGAGAGCTGTCCATTTTTCAAACAGTTTTGTATATCTGCTGTTTGAGCATGGTCAAAACTAGACAGAGACAGCGTGTGTCAGTCCCTATACAAATAGACAGAGATTGACAATTTTCCATACAGACACCATATAGCGGTGTACGCTCCTCACACACTACCGTGTACCGCCTTGTATCACAGACAAAGAGAAGCTATCTGTGTGTGACTCTGGAAAAAGAAGCCGAGGAGTTTTTCCAGTTTTCCAGACCTACAGAGTGCTGTCCGCTTTTCAAACAGTTTTGTATATCTGCTGTTTGATTGTGGTCAAAACTAGACAGAGACAGCGTGTGTCAGTCCCTGTACAAATAGATGGAGATTGACACTTTTCCATACACACACGGTATAGAGCTGTCCGATTCTCAAACAGTATTGTATATCTGCCGTTTGCATTACAGTCACATCTATACAGAGTCAGTGTGTGTGTGTGTGTGACACTCCGTAAATACATATATGGAGATTGTTAGTTACACAAGAAACGTATACAGCTGTACACTTCTGATACAGTTCCGTATATCTGCTTGTTGGATTAGGGTCAAATACATACTGTGAGAGCGTCTGTGACTAACAAAATATATACGTAGATTTAATTTTTTTACTACACCTTACACAGCTGGACGCACCTCATACAGTACCATCTCTCTGCTGGTATTTTTGGTACATTTTCCCAAACATGAGAAAGTATGGTGGAAGAGGCCTCGGACGTGGGCAAGGGGGGCGCAGCTGGTACTGATGGTGGTGGTGCATCGGCTGGTTCTGGCAAAAGCACAATAGCAGCTAAGGCAGGAGGTGTTGAGCCTGCGTCATCGTCTGGCCCAAGAAGGCCTGTAAGGTTGCCTTTTCTTGGAGTAGGAAAACCGCTTTTAAAGCCGGAGCATCAGGAACAGGTTTTGGCGTACATTGCCGAAACAGCCACCAGCTCTATTGCCTCCTCTTCTGAACGTTCGAAACCTGCAAGCACAGAGTCGTCAGTGCAGGGTTCTGGCCAGGAAAAACACCTTTCCTTGTGTCCTTCACCCCCACCAAAAGTTAAGCATGCGGCAGCCCACACTTCAGATTACTCTATGGAGCTCTTTTCACATACCATGCCTGGGTTATCCAGTCAAATCCAGAATTCCCCAGTCCAAGATGAATCTGACATGGAGTGCACTGATGCACAGCCACTGCTAGATGATTCTGCTGATACATCGACCCAGAGCACTACATTGCCCTCGCAGTCTATTGAGCCAGAATCTGACCCTGATGAAACTCAGGTGCCCCATCCCGCATACAATACCACCTTACACGGTGACACAGAGGAAGGTAAAGAGGAAGGTGCAGATGACTTTGAAGAGGAGGTGATGGATGACCCAGTTCTTGACTCGGATTGGCATCCATTGGGGGAGGAGGGTGGCGCTGGCAATAGTTCAGATAAGGAGAAGTATCCGCAGCAGGCATTGACATCGCAGCAGCGGTTATCTGCCAGGCCCATAGCTGTCCAAAAATGTCGGACAAAAACTAAAAGAGTTGCAGGACAGCTTGGCTAGACGGTCAACTTAGCAAAGCGTGCAAGGCCAGAAAATGTATACCACAGTAGGAAGAGTGCAGTGTGACACTTCTTTGTCCAAAATCCTACTGATGAGGCAAAGGTTACCTGTAAGAAGTGCGGACGGACCTTTAGCCGAGGTAAACAATTCAGAAATTTGAATACCAGTTGCATGCTTAGGCATTTAATCAACATGCACTTGCAAGCGTGGACGGACTACAAAACCTCAGGTAGCATATGTGCACCTGCTCCGACTGAAGGTAGCCAGCAGCGCTCCATCGCTTCCCCCACTGTAAGACCACTGCCACCATTAAGCACACCACCAGCACTAAATGTGGAGGTGTCGTCGCAAGGCCAAAGCACTCAGGGAATCACAATGGTTTTGCAACACAACACTGAATCTAGGCCATCACCACCAATACCATCACCAACCCCCTGTCACTCCATCTGGTCCACCGCTTCTTCCCCCATATGCAGCTCTCCAGTCCAGCTCACCCTACCAGACACTCTGAGTAGGACAAGAAAGTACTCATCCTCTCATCCGTGTACACTTTGAACGCCTACATTGCCAAACTAATCTCATTAGAGATGATGCCCTACCGTTTGGTTGAAAGCGAAGCTTTCCACAACCTCATGGCCTACGCTGTTTCATGCTATGACCTACCCAGTCGGCACTTCTTTTCTCAAAAAGCCATTCCTGCCCTCCACTGGCATGTGAAAGACTGCATTGTCCATGCACTAAAACACTCAGTGAGTGGAAAGGTGCACCTCACAACAGCTGCATGGACCAGTAGGCATGGCCAGGGCCGTTATGTGTCCATCACTGCGCAGTGGGTTAATGTGGTGGATGCAGGCTCCACTGGGTACAGCGGCGGTGGAACAGTGCTGCCTATCCCACAGTATAAGAAACAGTTGGCTGTAGGCTTTCGATCCTCCTCCTCTATCAGAGAAAGCTCGTCCACAGAGCGCAGTCGCACGAGCACTCCATCCGCAGCTTGCAGTGTTGCACACGAGGTGTCCGACTATCGAACAGCTAGTGGTAAGCGTCAGCAGGCTGTATTAAAGATGATGTCTTTGGGTGACAACAGACACACCGCGGAGGTACTGGCCGACTACTTGCAGCAACAAACTGAGTCATGGCTGGGCAGTCTACATCTTGAGGCAGGCAAGGTAGTCAGTGATAACACCCGCAATTTTGTGGCAGCCATAGCCCGTGCAAAACTCACGCACATACCTTGCCTGGCTCACACTTTGAACCTGGTGCTGCAGTGCTTCCTTAATAATTATCCTGAGTTAACATCCCTGCTCCATAAGGTGTGAAGACTGTGCTCGCACATCCGTCGCTCAAACGTCCACTCCATTCGTATGCAGAAGCTGCAGCGATTGCTCCACCTCCCCAAGCACCGCCTAATCATAGACGTTGCAACAAGGTGGAACTCCACCCTGCACATGGTTGAGAAGCTGTGCGAACAGAGGCATGCTGTAATGCATTTGTGGGAGGATACATGGGCAGGCAGTTTGAGGGAAGACATGGAATTGTCGGGTGTGCAGTGGTCAAAGCTGAAAGACCTCTGTAAAGTCCTTCAGTGCTTTGAGGAATGCACACGGCTGGTAAGCGCAGACGACGCCATCATAAGCATCAGCATCCCACTTATGCATCTGCTCATGCAAAGTTTGACGCACATTAAGGATCAGGCATCTGCAGCGGAGGAGGAGGAGGGAAGCGTTGATGACAGTCAGCCATTGTCTGTTCAGGGAACTGTCCTGGACGAGGTGGAGGAAGAAGAGGAAGAGGAGGAGCAGGATGAGGGGGATGATTATTTTGGGCAGGAGCACGCTTCTCAGGGGGCAAGAGAAAATGTTGGCGTTCCAAGGTCAGGTACAGCGTTTGTGCGTGACTGTAGGGATGTGGATTTGCCAGAAAGTGCTCCTCCACCCACCACTGGCAGTGCATCATTGACACCTGGAACATTGGCCCACATGTGCGATTATGCCTTACGGATCCTAAAAAGGGACCCCCGCATTGCCAAAATGAGGAGGGATGACGACTACTGGCTGGCCAGCATCCTCGATCCACGCTATGAAGGCAAATTACACAACATCATGCCACAGGAGAACCTAGAGATAATATTGGCTAACAAACAAGCAACTCTGGTAAACTGTTTGTTTGAGGCTTTCCCAGCACACAGCAGTGGTGCTGGTTCTCCCACGAGCCGTAGTGGGCACAATGGAAGAGGTGTTCGTGGTGCACACAGCCGAAGTGGCGTTGGAGACAGAGGTTTAATGACCATGTTGTGGAATGATTTCTCAAGTACCGCTCACACGACTGCTAATACTGCATCGATTAAAAGTGACAGGAGACAGCAGTTTTCAACTATGGTTACAAACTACTTCTCCTCACATATCGATGTTCTCCCTCACAGGTCATTCCCCTTTGACTATTGGGCCTCTAAACTGGACTACTGGCCTGAATTGGCACAATATGCCTTACAGGAGCTCGCTTGCCCTCCTGCTAGTGTGTTATCTGGAAGAGTCTTCAGTGCTGCTGGATCAATCCTGACAGAAAAAAGGACCTGTCTGTCTACCCAAAATGTTGATGATCTAACCTTCATTAAAATGAACCATGCATGGGTTTCAAAGGATTTTGTCCCATCTTCCCCTGATGACACATAGGTTGGCAGAAAACTGCCTCGCTTTTGTCCTCCTCTTCCTCGGACTTGCCCAATTCCACCCTTTGCAGCAGCTGAATGTCCAGCCAACACATCAACATATGCCATTTTTTAAACCTCCCTAAGTGGGCTGCCCACCCCCCAATGGCTGGGGTCAACGCCTGGTGCACCCGGGCAAGTGCCGTTGCTTTGAACAGGTAGATGGGCCCACAGATGGCCGACTGCACTGGCACAGGGCCCCTCATAGTACAATACAGTGTCTCTGACGGTAGGGGGGCCCACTCGCCGTCAGACACACCAGCGTACTATGAGGGGCCCTGTGCAAGTACCGTCAACCACGAGTGTGTCCCCCTGCTTGGTCATGGCTACAGCACTTGCAAGTTGCAATACTTACCTCTCCCTGCTCCACCGCTGTGTAGTCTGGGCAGTTAAATCCTTCACAGGGAAGCCACTAGAAATTTGGTGTATTGATTGATGATGGTTAAGATGTAGCTATGCCCTGTCCTGCTGGCCTCTACTTTCAGATGATCAATGGCTACCATTTGTAATGGACGTCAACTTACAAGCGGATGCAGTGGTGCTTTATGATCACCTTTCACAGTTGTGATAGTCACAGACGTGTGACATTCCTGCCACCATTTTTCAATGTCTCCTCTCATGCCAATCCAATAGAATCGCCTACGGTCTGTGGCTTCTGTCTTTTGCACTCCATAATGACCAGACACATCATGATAGGCAGTGAGGACCATGTCTACATTTCTCCCTGTGATCACAATTTGATGGAGACGAGTAACGGTGTTGTGATCCATGCTACTGCAGTAAAGCAATCTTTTCTTCACAAAGAACCGTTTTCACTGTCTCCACAGACACAGTAATTGAGGGTCTGCATCGCCTCTGCAACATCTACCGTGAGGTTTTCTCGTGATGAGTAATTACCAAATTTCTGCTAACACTCGACTTTCCATCTGTACTTGTATCCATGTAGTTTCCAGTAGCGGAGAGTCTGGACTGGCTTACTGAGATTGAAATATACACGAAGATTTAAAAGTACCACAACACTGTATACTGTTGTATGCTTCGACTACGTTTCCCTTTTTCTACTTGTTAAATTCTGGTGTAATACATACTGAGCCTGTGAGTGCCTGTGTCTGACTCCGGAAGTATAGACAGAAATTTACAATTACTCCTAGACTGGATACACCTGGTATGTGCTGATACAGTACCTTTGTTCAAAATTTTGTATTACGGTATCATCCATAGTGAGTGAGCGTGTGTGGTTTACGCCTTCTATATATACGGTGAATCGGAGATACCAATTTTTACCCTATATTCGATACAGCTTGTATCTTGTTATACAGTACCTTTGTATGACATTTAGTATTATGGTCAAATCCATGCTGAGTAAGCGTTTGTGACTGACTACGGGACTATGTATACGGGATTTCAATTGTACCCTATAATATATATACTTGCTATCTTGTTATCCAGTACCTTTTTTCCAACATTTTTTATTATGGTCAAACCCAGACTGAGTGAGCGTCTGAGGGTGACTCCGGAAATATATACCGATATCTCAAATTTGGCCAACGCTGTATACAGCTGTACGCTTGTGTTACATTACCCATTTACAGCTTTTCATATTCTTGTGTAATCCATACTGGGCCTGAAAGCGTTTGTGTCTGCCTCCTGAAATGTATACGGAGATTCAGAATGTTTACACTATACTATATATACCTTGTATCTGGTGATACTGTACCCTTTTTCACCTTTTTATTTTATTGGGTAATCCATACTGAGCCAGTGAGCGTCTGTGTATGACTCATAAAATATATACGGAGATTTACTGTTATTCCTAGACTGTATAGAGCTGTACGCTTCTGATACAGTACCATATATCTGCTGGTATTTTGGGTCAATTTTCTAAAACATGAGGAAATATGGTGGAAGAGGACGCGGACGTGGGCATGGGGGGCCACCTGATACTGATGGTGGTGGTGGTGCATCTGCTGGTAGTGCCAAAAACATAATAGCAGCTAAGGCAGGAGGTGTTGAGCCTGCGTCATTGTGTAGCTCTGGAAGGCCTGTAAGGCTCCACTTTCTGGGAGTAGGTAGACTGCTTTTAAAGCCGGAGCATAAGGAACTGTTTTTGGCTTACATTGCTGAAACAGCCTCCAGCTCTATCGCCTCCTCTTCTGAAGTTTAAAAAAATGCAAGCACTGAGTCGTAAGTGCAGGATTCTGGTCAGGAGCAACCACTTTCCTTGTGTCCTTCACCCACACCAAAAGTGAAGGATGCGGCAGCACACACTTCAGATTACTCCATGGAGCTCTTTTCACACACCATGCCTGGGTTAATTAAAAATGGGGCCCATCATATACTGGAGCATTCAAAATGGGGGACAGATGACACTGGAGCATCATCCATGAGGCCCATAATATACTGGACCATTCTAAATGGGGCAGATCAGACACTGGAGCAGCATCTATGGGGCACATGATACACTGGAGTATTAGAAATGGGGTCCATTATATATGGAGCATTATTAGGGCCCATAAGACACTGGCGCATCATCCATGAGGCCCATCATACACTGGAGCATCATCCATGAGGCCCATCATATACTGGAGCATTCCAAATGGGGCAGATCAGACACTGGAGCAGCATCTATGGGGCACATGATAAACTGGAGCATTAGAAATGGGGCCCATTATATATGGAGCATTATTAGGGCCCAAAAGACACTGGAGAATCATCCATGAGGCCCATCATATACTGGAGCATTCCAAATGGGGACATCAGACACTGGAGCAGCATTTAGGGGGCCCTTTATACACTGGAGCATTACAAATGGATATATTGAGCATTATTAGGGCCCATAACACACTGGAGCATCGTCCATGGGGACCATCATATACTGTAGCATTATGTGGAGCTCATCATATACTGTATGGAACATTATATGTGGCCAATTATTCTGTATGGAGAAATATATGGGGCTCATTATTCTGTATGGCGCACAATGTGGTGGCCATAATACTGTATAGAGTAATATACTGTCCTTTTTTTGAGCTATTGTACAATTTAAAATAGATCAATCATGTCATGTAAGCAGTGAAGTATTTTTCATTGTACTATACCTATATTTCTGTGCTGTATCAGAGCATTATGAGTTGTGGTATGTATTAAAGGGGCGCACTGACACTCTTTGGCCCCGGGCACACGAAAACCTGGAGCCAGCCCTACCCCCCACATCTTTAGCCAAATAACCCCTGTTTTCAATGCGTAACTATTATTATGAAGTAAATTAAGGTTGAAAAGCTTCAGTAATAAGAATTGATGTTTTTGGCATTGAAATGGGCACTGTAGGTGTGTTTACTCTCCTCCACTCCCTGCCGACTTTGCTTTCCCATTGACTTGCATTGGGTTTCGGGATTCAGTCGGCCTCTGACTTTTCCCTATAGTCAGCCGATTTCGTTCGACCCGACTTTTGAGAAAGTCGGGTTTCATGAAACCCGACTCGACCCTAAAAAAGGCAAAGTAGCTCATCTCTAATGCACACACAATAGTAATGTAGCACATAAGACCTCCTCTTCCAGTCTTTAAAGGAATTGTGTGGCTGCCGAATATGTGTAAAATTACTTAAAAGGAAAAACGTTCACAGAAAAATGCTTAAAGGGAATCTGTCATCAGGTTTTTCCTACCTAATCTGAGAGCAGCATCATATAGGGGCAGAGACCCTGATTCCAGCGATGTGTCACTTGCTTGCCTGTTTAGTGTAATTTTTAATAAAATCATTATTTTATCATTAAGAAATCACTAGAGGACTAGAAAACCTGCTGCCAGGTAGTCCGCCACTGATTGGCAGCTTTCTTTGTACACTGCATAAGTAGAAAACTGCCAATCAGTTGTGGGGTGGGGTTATGCAGAGCTCAGCATAGAGTACTGTTAAGTCTACAGCAAATAAAACCGTTTTCAATCAAAACTGCAGCAATTGGTTAAGTAAGTGATACTTCTCTGGAATCAGTCATTTTGCCCATACAGTATATCTATGCTCTAAGATGGAGTAATAAAAACTTGGTGATGGATTCTCTTTAAAAAATTGACAGAAAATGCTTCATGAAACGTCAACAAAAAGACACTTCTTGACAAAAAAAGCCCAGAAAATGACACATAGAACACTAGATGGAGGCCTGATGCTATTGCATCGGGAGGGCGGTAATGTCATGATGGGGGCAGGCTTTGCAGAGTTGAGAATCTCTCCCCCCCATGTGCTCAATCACCTATCCACTCTCTCTTCCCCATTTGCTGACTTCTCCCGTTTGTGCGATCTTCTTTGACCTGTCTACCCCATGTGCTATCCCCTTTGTCTGCTTTCTCTCTCTCTCTCCACCACTGTGCTGTCTTCTTCCCTCATGTGTTCTCTTGTTTGAACTGTCTCCCTCCTGTGTGTCCTCTTTCTTATGCGCACTCACCCCTCCCCCTGTGTTAAAATGAAAGCTTATGCATCAGGGGGCTCATGTGCTTGATGCCTCCACTTATATGCATTGTTTTTGCCTCAGCAATGCTGTTGCACTTCAAGAGTCTCATTTGCCTGTTGTTGTGTTCAATGTTGTGCCTTTGCTGCTTTCCTTCCATTGTCATTGGCATACTTTTTAGGAGGAGCCATGTTGGAGTTGATATTTGCTTTTTAAAGGGGTTTTCCCACGAACGAAAATTCATTTTAAAAATTGTCTGTGTCTGACCATGTACAGAACATACCACAGCTCCTGGGCAGGGGAGGAAGCAAAAGACAATACTGACATTACAGCAGGAGATCGCAGAGGATACATTTTGTGAGGTAAAATATTGTTTAAAAACAGTCAGTGAAATATCTTACCTCACAAAATGAATCCTTTGTCATCCCCTGCTGTAATGTCAGTATTGTCTTTGCTTCCTCCCCTGCCCAGGAGATGTGGTATGCTCTGTACACAGTCAGACACAGACAATTTTTAAAATTAATTTTAGTTAGTGGGAAAACCCCTGTAATGTGACTGGCTTCCTCTGCCTGTAGACACATCACACATCTGTCGCCGGGATCAGCCAAATCATTCAGTGCGCCTGCGCGGAATGCGCGCAAGCACGGTAAATCAGACCGCCGCCATCTTTGCGCAGACAGATAGCGGCGGTCACATTAAAACTGCGCATGTGCTCTTCCTGTACAAAGATGACGGCGGTCAGTGAATCATTCGGCTGATCCCGGCGGCGGCATGTTCGAGACAGTGTTCCGCTGGTGGTACCGCGCAAGAGACTGCATACGGCGTATACAGTGTGATGTGTGTGGTGCGTACGGCATATACAGAGTGTGTGTGTGTGTGTGGTGTGTATATACTAGAGAATGATGCGCACTCAGGTCTTTCAGTGGAGGTAGGTGCAGGTGAATTAAACCACTGCGGTTTGTCTAAGCAAAGAAAAAATAATTCACCGCACTCAATACGTTGATTGTATGCAAAAGTTCATATATTTATTAAACATGTCCAATCCAAAAAGAAGAAAAAGATGTGCCCAAGTGAAATTTAACAAAAATACCCGACGTTTCGATCCTCCCGGATCTTAGTCATGGGGTACACTTGATGTAATTGATAACGGACATAGGGCACTCGTAAAGTATACAGGTCCCCACAGGGTAGCTGGTAGGTTTAAATAATGCGGCACACTGGAGATATCTTGTTGATATATATAACAGTGCAATGGCGTAATATATAGGTCTCTGCTGGAGATAGGTAAATTCTAGCTTGAGGCTGAGAAAGCTGTAATCTAGAGGTTTCCACCAGAGGTCACTAGTGCTAAGAATAAGGTTGCCAAATTGAAATTTAAACCTGAGATAAATAGTATTTAATTTGAGGTTGTAGTGGCTTGTATATATCAGTTTGCACCTGAGGCAGATAGGAAATAAGGTGGAGCTGCAGTGGCCAACAAGTAAGAATTTATGCCTGGGGGATCCTGAGGGCACGGGTCAAGAGATGCAGGTGGCGCTCCTGCGCCCTACCTAGGAGTAGTCCCTCATCTACTCCTTATTTCCTATCTGCCTCAGGTGCAAACTGATATATACAAGCCACTACAACCTCAAATTAAATACTATTTATCTCAGGTTTAAATTTCAATTTGGCAACCTTATTCTACGCACTAGTGACCTCTGGTGGAAACCTCTAGATTACAGCTTTCTCAGCCTCAAGCTAGAATTTACCTATCTCCAGCAGAGACCTATATGTTACACCATTGCACTGTTATATACACTCACTGGCCACTTTATTAGGTACACCATGCTAGTAACGGGTTGGACCCCCTTTTGCCTTCAGAACTGCCTCAATTCTTCGTGGCAGAGATTCAACAAGGTGCTGGAAGCATTCCTCAGAGATTTTGGACCATATTGACATGATGGCATCACACAGTTGGCGCAGATTTGTCGGCTGCACATCCCTGATGCGAATCTCCCGTTCCACCACATCCCAAAGATGCTCTATTGGATTGAGATCTGGTGACTGAGGAGGCCATTTGAGTACAGTGAACTCATTGTCATGTTCAAGAAACCAATCTGAGATGATTCGAGCTTTATGACATGGCGCATTATCCTGCTGAAAGTAGCCATCAGATGTTGGGTACATTGTGGTCATAAAGGGATGGACATGGTCAGCAACAATACTCAGGTAGGCTGTGGCGTTGCAACAATGCTCAATTGGTACCAAGGGGCCCAAAGAGTGCCAAGAAAAAATTCCCCACACCATGACACCACCACCACCAGCCTGAACCGTTGATACAAGGCAGGATGGATCCATGCTTTCATGTTGTTTACGCCAAATTCTGACCCTACCATCCGAATGTCGCAGCAGAAATCGAGACTCATCAGACCAGGCAACGTTTTTCCAATCTTCTACTGTCCAATTTCGATGAGCTTGTGCAAATTGTAGCCTCAGTTTCCTGTTCTTAGCTGAGAGGAGTGGTACCCAGTGTGGTCTTCTGCTGCTGTAGCCCATCTGCCTCAAAGTTCGACGCACTGTGCGTTCAGAGATGCTCTTCTGCCTACCTTGGTTGTAACGGGTGGCAATTTGAGTCACTGTTGCCTTTCTATCAGCTCGAACCAGTCTGCCCATTCTCCTCTGACCTCTGGCATCAACAAGGCATTTCCGGCCACAGAACTGCCGCTCACTGGATTTTTTTTCTTTTTCGGACCATTCTCTGTAAACCCTAGAGATGGTTGTGCGTGAAAATCCCAGTAGATCAGCAGTTTCTGAAATACTCAGACCAGCCCTTCTGGCACCAACAATCATGCCACGTTCAAAGGCACTCAAATCACCTTTCTTCCCCATACTGATGCTCGGTTTGAACTGCAGGAGATTGTCTTGACCATGTCTACATGCCTAAATGCACTGAGTTGCCGCCATGTGATTGGCTGATTAGAAATTAAGTCTTAACACACAGTTGGACAGGTGTACCTAATAAAGTGGCCAGTGAGTGTATATCAACAAGATATCTCCAGTGTGCCACATTATTTAAACCTCCCAGCTACCCTGTGGGGACCTGTACCCTTTACGAGTGCCCTATGTCCATTATCAATTACATCAAGTGTACCCCATGACTAAGATCTGGGAGGATCGAAACGTCAAGTATTTTTGTTAAATTTCACTTGGGCACATCTTTTTCTTCTTTTTGGATTGGACATGTTTAATAAATATATGAACTTTTGCATACAATCAACGTATTGAGTGCGGTGAATTATTTTTTCTTTGTGTGGTGTGTATGGCATATACAGTATGTGTGGTGCGTACAGCGTATACAGTGTGTGTGTTGCATACGGCGTATACAGTGTGTGTGTGCACGGCATATACAGTGTGTGTGTGTGTACAATGTATACAGTGTGTGGTGCATATGGCATATACAGTATGTGCGTGTGTGTGGTGCGTACGGCGTAAACTATGTGTGTGGTGTGTACGGCATATACAGTGTATGTGTGTGGTGCATACGGCGTATACAGTGTGTGTGGTGCGTACAGCGTATACAGTGTGTATAGTGCATACGGCGTATTATTATTATTATAATGCATTTATATAGCGCCATTTATTTCATGGCGCTATACATGTGAAAAGAGGGAAAATATAGACAAGTACAATAGATATGTGTAAGACAAGGTACACAGAAGTACAGAAGGAGAGAGGACCCTGCCCGCGAGGCCTCACAGTCTACAGGGATGGGTGAGGATACACTAGGAGAGGGTAGAGCAGGTCGTGCGGTGGTTCAGTAAACTGAGGATCATTGCAGGCTGTAGGCTTTTCAGAACAGGTGGGTCTTCAGGTTCTTCTTGAAGGTTTCCGTTGTTGGTGAGAGTCTGATATGTTGCGGCAGAAAATTCCAGAGTATGGGGGAAGCACGGGAGAAGTCTTGTATGCGGCTGTGGGAAGAAGAGATAAGGGGGGAGTAGAGAAGTAGATCTTGGGAGGATCGAAGGTTGCATGCGGGTAGGTACCTGGAGACCATGTCACAGATGTATGGAGGAGACAGTTTGTGGATGGCTTTGTATGTCATGGTTAGGGTTTTGAACTGGAGCCTCTGGGTAATAGGAAGCCAATGGAGGGCCTGGCATAGGGGGGAGGCTGGGGAATAGTGGGGAGACAGGTGGATTAGTCGGGCAGCAGAGTGTAGGATGGACTGGAGTGGTGCCAGAGTGCTAGAGGGGAGGCCAGAGAATAGGAGGTTGCAGTGTGGCGTATACAGCGTGTGTGTGCACGGCCTATACAGTGTGTGTGTATGTGTGGTGCGTATGGTGTATAAAGTGTGTGTGGTGCGTACGGCGTATACAGTGTGTTTAGTGCATACGGCGTGTGTGTGCACGGCATATATACCGTGTGTGTGTACAATGTATACAGTGTGTGGTGCATAGGGCGTATACAGTGTGTGTGTGTGTGGTGCGCATGGCGTATACAGTATGTGCGTGTGTGTGGTGCATACGGCGTATACTGTGTGTGTGGTGCGTACGGCGTATACAGTGTGTGTGGTGTGCTCGGCGTATACAGTGTGTGTGTATGGTGTGCACGGCGTATACAGTGTGTGTGTGTGTGTGTGTGGTGTGTACGGTGTATACAGTGTATGTGTGTGTTGAGCACAGCATATACAGTGTGTCTGTGGTGTGTACGGCGTATACAGTGTGTGTGTGTTGCGTACAGCATGGACAGTGTGTGTGTGGTGTGTACAGCGTATATAGTGTGTGTGTGGTGCGTACGACGTATACTGTGTGTGGTGCGTACAGCGTATACAGTGTGTGTGTGGGGTGCGATGGTGTTCTGCTGGTGTTACCATGCAAGAGGCTGGTACCACCAGCAATTTCCATACCAGCAGTTTCCATATTGAGACACCCATCACTTGGGTGTCCCAATATGGCGGTCGGTGAACTTCCGACACTTGGAATTCTGGGATCCGGACACATCTCGACGGAACAGGATGTAAAGACATTATAAGGTAAATATATATTAGAAGAGTTTCTTGAATTAGATTCCTCTTGATAAACATTTTGTTTTTGACTGCCTCAAAGAATTCTGTGTGCACTTAGCCTTTAAGGGTTTGTCCAAGAATTTTTTTTCATGTTTTTACATAAATACTGTATGTTGCTGTATTTATCTTGATTTTTGTGTATGTGTTCTATTAGGCTCTGTTCACATGTCCAGTTGTCATCCACTGGTAACAGATTCGGAATGAAAAAGTAAAAGTTTGGATTGGTTATGAATGGAGCAAAAACAAATACAAAATGGAATCTATCTATTTTACGACAACTGTTTTCATTCAAATTAATGGATTTTATAATAAAAAAATGGATACAAAAACAGATATAACTACTGGACATGTGTATGGTGTCTTAGTATGCAGTCAGGGAAAGCTATATGTGAGGGCAAATAGAAAGAGTAATATAGAGGCAACTGCTATACTTTGTTATGAGGGAAGGAGTAGAAGATAAGAGTACTATAAAGTTGTGAAAAGTAGAGAAAGAAAGGGGGCGCATAAGAAAGGAGTAAGAAAGGGATAAGAGAAAGGGAAATTGAGGATGGCGTATCTCCTGGTCGCTGTACACATATTCGCATGCTGTACCTCCTGGTTTATTAATGTTATATACTGTGATGCAAATGTACTATGTGTTGCTGTAATGTGTACTACACAGCATTAGGGTTAAGATAGGATCTTAGATAGTATAGAGTTAAGGGATAGAATAGTATACAGTAATAATAGAGTACAGGCAGCACAGGGGTTAATTAAATGGGAGGAACAGCACAGAGCAGGGAAGTATAGTGAGGATACTTCCTGATTAGAGGGAGAATCCTGGGCAGCCTGCCCAAGGGCAGGGCGCATGCAGTATAGGAGACTATCCGTGGGGATAAGTCTGCAGACGGCAGTAAGGTGCCCCGGGCTGGAGAATAGTGCAGACGGGCACTATCTCAGCAGGACCATACCCAGGAAGGATCCGGGGTTTATGACGGAGGTGAGAGTCGTTAGGAAGGCACTCCCAGCACTTTTCCCGTTTGGAACCAGACAAAGGGCTGACAGGGAGCTGGTGGTGCAGGAAGTACAGATGGGACTCGGACTGTCCACGGAGATGGCCGGAATTGCCGGGAGAACAGAAGGAGAGAATAGGAGGAAGGAATGGAGTCTGCCCAGAAGGTAGGGAAAGTGTAGGATATTCAGCTCTGTGTCAATTGTGCTGCCAAAGTGATGAGTACCTATGTTATCAGTAAAGTTGAACTGTTTGGAAAGGACTGTGACTCTGCAGTGTTTTATGGAACCTGGAAACCAGAAGCTGGAGTGACAGAGACAGAGACCGATGGGACTCCATCAGCTGAAGTTAGTACTCTGCTGTACACATCACACACAACAGAAAGGACTTTGTACTTCATCTGTAGGGCACCAGGGTGTGAGGACACTACAGCTCGTTACCACGACTACCACCCTGGCCGCCTTACATCTGCATACCAAGAGGAGCTACCCCCATATACAATATACAAAGAATGGTTGCACTATATCATGCTAAGGCATGTCAATGTGGAATATATGTAATTAGAATTGCAATACAGCTTTAGAATTATAGAAAAAAATATATGAGACTCTTAGCATAAAATTTGGCCAAATATTATCTGCCCACCAGCTAACGTCAAGGCGGCCTCAAATCTGATGGATACCTACACTGTGTGAATACCTCTCTAAGGCTGATGTCTGAATTCCTGGGTGAATGTGGACACCTCTGTCAGCAATGCCTGCAGTTATGGGTAAGTAGGGACCTGCTGTAATTAAAATCACCACCTGGTGGAGGGCGGAGTGCTCGGTCAGTAAGCTAACATACCAGAGACAAAAAAACTCCGCCCTCCACCAGGTGGTGATTTTAATTATAGCAGGTCCCTACTTACCCATAACTGCAGGCATTGCTGACAGAGGTGTCCACATTCACCCAGGAATTCAGACATCAGCCTTAGAGAGGTATTCACACAGTGTAGGTATCCATCAGATTTGAGGCCGCCTTGACGTTGGCTGGTGGGCAGATAACATTTGGCCAAATTTTATGCTAAGAGTCTCATATATTTTTTTCTATAATTCTAAAGCTGTATTGCAATTCTAATTACATATATTCCACATTGACATGTCTTAGCATGATAGAGTGCAACCATTCTTTGTATATTGTATATGGGGTAGCTCCTCTTGGTATGCACCTATTCACATTAGTTTGGATGTGCCAGTCAGTTTTTTTTGTCTCTTGCTCTATAGGGGAGCTCATCGTGGGACACTTGTTTTTAAAGAGGGACTGCATCAGAAAGGTAAGTATAGGTTGGTTTGTTTTTTTAATTTTTTTGCAGGTGATCGATGTCTTTGCTAGGATATGGGCGTACAATAAAAATTATGAAAAATCATGTCATGTTTTATTTCATTAAAATTCTTTTTTCTGGCTGTGTCTTTTTTTTAACCCTTTATTAATATAAGATTAATAATGGATAGGCATCTTATTGACGCCTCTCCATTATTAACCGGGATTAATGTCACCTTACAATAGCAAGGTGACATGAACCCATAGATATATCTATAGATAGATCCATAGATAAATCCATAGATATATAGCCATATATTTAAAAAAAAAAATGGAAAAAAAAATGGCGTGGGCTCCCACGCAATTTTCTGCGCCAGAGGGGGAAAGACTATGGCCAGGGGCCAATATTTGTAGCCTGGGAAGGGGATAATACCCATGGCCCCTTCCCAGGCTATGAATATCAGCCAGCAGCTGTCTGCATAGCCTTTACTGGCTATTAAAATAGGGGGACCCCAAAAGAAAATGACGTAGGGTCCCCCTATATTTTATAGACATAAAGGCCATGCAGACAACTGCGGGCTAATATTATAGCCTAGGAAGGGGCCATGGATATTGGCCCCCCTGGCTACAAATACCAGCCCGTAGCCACCCCAGAAATGGCACAACTCTAATATGCGCCAATTCTGGCACTTAGGCCCTCTCTTCCCATTGCCGTGTAGCAGTGGCATATGGGGTAATAAAGGGTTAATGTTACCTTGCTATTGGAAGGTGACATTAAGCCCGGTTAATAATAGAGAGGCGTCAATTAGACACCTATCCATTATTAATCTTATATTAATAAAGGGTTAAAAAACCACACACATAAGAATAAAGTATTTTAATGAAATAAAACACGACAAATTTTTTCAAAATTTTTATTACACGCCCAGATCCTAGCGAAGCCATCGATCACCTACAAAAAAAATAAAAAACAAACCAACAATATACTCCCTGCCTGACGTAATCCCATTAATAATGATTGTCCCACAACGATCTCCCCTATAGAGCTGTCACATCAGCAGATGTGACCTCTCTATAGGCCTCCGATGACACACTGACTGGAGATAACCCTCTGGCAGTGTGTCATCGGAGATAAGCCTCTCGCTTTACGGCACTACAGCGTGAGAAAATTCTCACGCTGTAGTGCCACAAAGTGACAGGTGAACTCAGGTGACCTGTCGGTGGTGGAGTGATGCAATGCGGAGGATTATCTCTGTCATTGTATCACTGGAGCCCCTGGAGAGCGGTCGCATCAGCTGATGTGGCAGCTCTCGACGGGAGATCGTCGTGGGACAATAGTATTAATTGCATTACATCGGACAGGGAGTATAGTGTTTGTTTATTATTTTAATTTTTTTTCAGGTGATCGGTGGCTTTGGGGATTAGGTGTATATGGTAAGTATGAACTATATATGTGTGAATGTGGTTTTTTTTGTTTGTTTTTTTTACATTCACCACGTTAGCCGGATGATGGGAATACTACCTTCCGATCACCCCCTAATGCTGTCACTGTAGCGGGCATAGCCAGATGGGACAAGTAGTCCAATCGGACGATGCCGACACAGCCCGCATACCCCCGCACAGACCCCCCCAGCCCTGCATACCCCCGCACAGACTCCGTGCACAGCCCCGCACAGACCCCCGCATACCCCTGCACAGACTTCCGCACAGCCCTGCATAGACCCATGCACAGCCCCACATACCCCTGCACAGACTCCTGCACAGCCTCGCATACCCCCGCATAGACCCCCGCATACCCCCGCACAGACTCTCGCACAGCCCCGCACAGACTCCCGCACAGATCCCTGCACACACACAGCCCCGCATACCCTTGCACAGACTCCTGCACAGCCCCGCATACCCCCCGCACAGCCCCGCACAGACTCCTGCACAGAACCCCCGCACAGATTCCTGCACAGCCCCGCATACCCCCACACAGACTCCTGCACAGCCCCGCATACCCCCGCACAGCCCCCTGCACAGACCCCTGCACAGCCCCGCATACCCCCGCAAAGACTCCTGCACAGCCCCGCATACCCCACACAGACTCCCGCACAGACCCCCGCACAGACCCGCATACCCCCCACACAGACTCCCGCACAGCCCCGCATACCCCCACACAGCCCCACACAGACTTCCGCACAGACCCCCGCACAGACCCCTGCATAGACCCGCATACCCCTGCACAGACTCCCGCACAGCCCCGCATACTACCGCACAGACTCACGCACAGCCCCGCATACCCCCGAACAGACTCTCGCACACCTCGCATACCCCCGTACAGCCCCGCACAGACTGCCACACAGACTCGTACAGCCCCGAATACCCCCGCACAGCCCTGCACAGACCCCCCGCACAGACCCGCATACCCCCGCACACTCCCGCACAGCCCCGCATACCCCTGAACAGCCCAGCACAGATTCCCGCACAGCCCCGCATACCCCCGCCCAGACTCCCACACAGACCCCCGCACGGACCCCCACAGCCCGCATGCCCTCACACAGACTCCCTCACAGCTCCGCATAACCCCGCACAGACCCCTGCCCTGCCCCTGCACAGCCCCGCATACCCCCGCACAGACTCCCGCACAGCCCCGCATACCCCCCGCATACCCCCGCACAGCCCCGCACAGACTCGCATACCCCTGCACAGACTCCCAAACAGCCCCGCATACTCCCGAACAGACTCCCGCACAGACTTCCAAACAGCCCCGCATACTCCCGCACAGACTCCCGCACAGCCCCGCATACCCCCAAACAGACCCCAGAACAGCCCCGCACAGACTCCCGCACAGCCCCACATACCCCCCGCAGAGACCCCTCACAGCCCCGCATACCCCCGCAAAATCCAGTTTGGTTTCGGTTTGGTATGTTTTTTGGTGCACCAATAAAAATGGCATGAAACTCTGAAAATTTTTTTTAAAGCTGTGAACTAGGAGTCAGAAATGCTTCCAGGGGCGATTCCCATGATGTCTCCATGTTATTTGAGCAGTGTTTCCATCATTTTCTGACATTTTTAGACCTTAAAAGGACCCCCGGGGGGATCGTGGTTAAAATGCTCGGGTCTCCCATAGACTTACATTGGGCTCGTTGCTCGGGTCGAGCACCCGAGTATTCCAATGTGCTCGACCCGAGCAACGAGCACCCGAGCATTTTAGTGCTCGCTCATCACTATTAAAGATAGGTACGCAGGCCACATGCAGACATAGGCAGAGCTGGTGCGGCAGTGGGCGGAGCTACACAGAGGAACTACGCAGCCCTCCGCAGCTCTGCCGAATGCTAGTGTGAAACTAGCCTAAGAAGTCCTGAAAGTTTGCTTTGTAACATCACTTATTTTATTTTTGTTAGCCATTAAAAGGTCTCATAACTACAAGATTATCTTGTATTTTTCACTGAGAGCATTCTTTATATAGAAGAAGGACATAGTGTTAGAGACCACGGAGAGTCAGTTCTTGGTATTTTGTATTAAAGGTGGAGATGTCAGGAGAAGATGTCAGGAGAAGAGGTGTATTATTGGGTGTCATCAGCATATAGATGGTACTGGAAACCAAATCTGCCAAATGGTCTGATGGGGACAATATATCCAGAGAAGAGGAGGGGGACAAGGACTGAACCTTGAGGAAACTCGACATTAGGCTTGAGCTACACAAAAGGGTTGATGACCTTACAATAAGTGATTTTACATGTATTGTTAAAAAATGTTTTTGTAAGGAAAACAAAACCCTTTTGTGATAGCTTGGTCCCATTGGAGGACCTGTCTACTTCTTCTCAGGTTACAGGCCTTGGAGGGTGAGGAGAGACTGGAAGAGTAGGGAACCTGAAGTGGTGCTAAAAGACGCAATACCAGTGCCTGCTCTTAGGTGGGAGCATTAATCAGACTGATCATATATGCTTTGTTTTCTTGGTAACAGAAAATTGAAAATATACATAAGTCTGTAACTTGTGCATATGTTCAGGACCTTGAGATAAACTGAAACTTTTTGGAGTTGACATGACTGATCATGCTGTAGGAAAAAAATAGATTGAGAGGAATGCAATTTTGTGGACTGCGATAGATTGCTCAATAGTAAAAATCAATCAGAGCGCATCAAAAAAGGGTCAGTTTAGTCCTAACTTTATCGCTCTTGCAACAATAAGATATATTACTACAAGTGAGTGTGACAAAATCAACTGGTGGTATAGATTATTGAGTGATGGCCCTTTAAATCTCAGAGATTGCACACATGATAAACCAGCAGATGGCAGCAAAAAGTAAAAGCAGTAGGCAACAGCAAAATTTTCAAGTGCTTCTAACGGAGAAATCAGTTTTTAAAGCTATACTCTCACAAAAACAATTGTTATAATGCCGGGGTCACAGGTTTACCGCAACAAAGAGGAGCCAAAAGATCGCAGCATCTGATTTATCCTACTCCTCTACTGATTAGAAGCACTTAACCTTCATATTAAACAATGTAAATTTATTTTAGCATTGCAGGGGTTAATCTGCTCATTTGAGAGCTCCTGGAGTGTTAATGCTCTCAGCTGTGCACTGTTAGCCACTCCCATCGTCTATATAAACTGGGTCCCAGGTTCTTTGCTCCTTATAAGATTGTGGCCATCGTCAATCCCTTACCATCCCGCCTTGCTTTGCTGCTCACTTTTAGGAACCATAATCTGTTTCATTGATACTTAAAAAATACGTTTCATCCTCTGTACCATCACCGATACTGCCATCTCAAGTCATTGTGGATGGAAATTTGGAATTTCAAATAGACAAGATCATTGATTCTCACTTAGTTTGAAGGGATATGGTCCTGAAGAGTGGATATGGTTACCAGCATCTGACATCCATGCGGCCAAGCTGATCTGGTCTTTTCACATGGCACACCCTGATAAAACTGGTTCTGAAGTTCCGGAGGTCCATTGTAGAAAGGGGGTTACTGTCACAGGTTCACCATGACAGAGCAGAGCCAGAAGGCCATACGTCTGATTTCTTCTACTCCTGCACTAATTAGAAGCACTTCACCTATATATTGAATGGTTTAAATTTCTTTTAGCAGTGCAGGGGTTAATATGCTCAGTTGAGAGCTCCTGGAGTGTTAAGGCTCTCAGCTGTGCAGTGTTAGCCACTCCCCTCTCCTATATATAATGGGTCCTGGCTAGCTCTCGTTGTGAGAGATAGCTTTTGCTGCTTGGTTGGAGATTGTTGTCGGTTATTACTGGAGAAGGTGCTTGGTGGACTTATCAGTGACTGTCGCTAGGTTTTGAGTGTGTGATAATCCCCTTTATTTTACTACTTTAGTTTAAACCCATCCTTCATTCCCTGATGCATTCCTCTGTTATGTGTGTGAGTATATTTGTATGTTTGGTATTTTTCGTTATCCCTGTTCTTATTACCTTGTTAGTCTGGTTGGTGTACTACGGTACACTACTAATCCCCTCTTCACTGAGTGGGGGAAGGGTACAGACTGAGGGTGGATTCGGTAGCCAAGGCATGGTACCTGAGCCCGGCATCTTCACCATCAGGGGTAATGCGGGGAGCAGGGTGAGCTAGGGTGCCCCTATTGTTAGGGACAGGGAAGGAGCCCCTGGTCCCAGGACACCAGATAACTGATCCATGACAACCAGACTCTGTAGTGCAATCATTTTTCTAAATCAGTCTATTGGTGATTTTTGCAGATAACCAGCAGTACGGACCACCAGAAATCTGTACTGCTGATTACACTATATTAAGCAGCGTTCTTCTACTACTAAGTGATCACCTTCAGTGCAGGAGCGAGCATCATGCAATTTTTCAGCGCTCACTCCCCTTTTGAAAATGGTACTCTTGCAGCTGGGAAAAGACTTTGCTTAGTTTAGTGTAGCCAGAAGCACTGACTTCTGGTGGTCTGTGCAGCATGTTCTCAGCAAAATCAATATAGAGTCTTGCACTATATGGTGTCATGTAAAAGTTTGGGCATCCCTGGTTAAAATTACATTTAAAAATTACAAAAAGGATAATGGGCAAATGCAAAAGTTTGGACATGATTGTGGGTTTGTGTGCTCAGATAACTTTGCCAAGGTTTCAGACTTTAATTAGCCATTAGAGTTATGGATCGTTCACTATCATTGTTAGGAAAAACCAGGTGATGCAAATTTCCCTACTTTATAAAGACCCAGCCTCCTCTAACATTGCACCAAACATCAACAGCTATGAGTTCTTCTAAGCAGCTGCCTAGCACTCTGTAAAGGAAAATGGTGGATGCAAACAAAGCAGAAGAAGGCTATAAGAAAATGGCAAAGCGTTTTCAAGTTGCCTTTTCCTCAGTTCAAAATGTAATTAAGAAATGGCAGTTAACAGAAATAGTGGAGGTCAAGATAAGGTCTGGAAGACCAAGAAAATTTCAGTGACAGCCGCTAGTAGAATTGCTAGAGAGACAAATCAGAACCCCCTTTTGACTGCAAAAGACCTTTAGAAAGATTTAGCAGATTTTGGAGTTGTGGTTCATTGTTCTACTGTTCAGAGGCAGTTTCACAAATATGGCCTTCATGGAAGAGTCATCAGAAGAAAACCTCTCCTGCATCCTCACCATAAAATTCTGAGTCAGAAGTACTGTCACGCTGGGTGAGGGAGAAGCTAGGTGCACAACAACTGGTAGAGGGTGGCGGAGCTCAATCACTAGGGAAGGGAGGAGTGGAGACCCCTAAGCAGATCTAACAACACCCTGTCTTGCCTGATGACCCTAAATAGGTTCTGCACCTATCGCTGAGCAGGAATCTAATTCCTGCCTGGCTCTAGCGATAAACAAGGTGAGCACTATTCAGCCCCCTCTACAATTAAAGACAGAGAGGGTGGACAAATGAGGGGATACACTTAGCTTAAGAAGACCACTGAGATATCACGCCAGCAATCCTCCAAGAGTACTCCAAGAAGACACTAGCCGACTGCTAGTACTTCCAACCAGACAGAGGGAAATTGAGCTAACACCAGCACCTTGCTGAAGAGACTGAAGGTATTTAAACTTTCAGCAAGGGTGTGTTAATTAGCAGCAGAAGGTGGAGGTAACTGTTAGGTCCTAGAAGGCGAAGCATATCACTCCATAACAGAGATGCAAAAATCAAGAAGTTCCTTGCAGAGCTAATCGCAATGACCTTCTAAAGCTGGATCCAGGATGACAGGCTGTCACACCTGACACACTCGTGACAAGTATGCAAAAGAATATCTTAAGAAATCTATTTCATTTTGGAAACAAAACATGTGGACCAATGACGTTAAAATATAACTCTTTTGTCACAATGATCAATGGTATGTGTGGAGAAAAAAGGGCACATAATTTCAGGAAAAGAACATCTCGCCAGCCATTAAGCATTGGGGTGGATCAATCATGCTTTGGGGTTTGTGTTGCAGCCAATGGCATGGGGAACATTTCACCGCTAGAGGGAAGAATGGATTCAATGAAATTTCAACAAATTCTTGATGCAAACATAATACCATCTGTAAAAAGCTGAAGTTGTAAAGAGGATGGCATCTACAAATGGATAATGATCCTAAACACAAAATTCACAGTAGACTACCTCATGAGGCGCAAGCTGAAGGTTTTACAATGGCCCTCACAGCCCCTTGATCTGAACATCATTGAAAATCTGTGCTTAGACCTCAAAATAACAGTGTATGTGTATGCAAGACAACCCAGGAATCTCATAGAACTGGAAGAATTTTCCAAGAAAAATGCATGAAAATATATAATACTAGCTGAAGAGCCCGGCGCTGCCCGGACATAGTAACTAACTGTGATTAGTTATAGCAAATGATAATTATCCTCCATCCCATATCCTGTGCCCATATACCCATCATACATATCCATGATCCCACAGGCCCGTGCCCATATACCCATCATACATATCCTCCATCCCATAGTCGAGTGCTCATATACCCATCACACATCCTCCATCCCATTGTCCCATGCCCATATACCCATCACACATCTCCATCCCATAGTCCCATGCCCATATACCCATCATACATATCCTCCATCGCATATTCCCGTGCCCATATACCCATCACACATCCTCCATCCCATAGTCCCGTGCCCATATACCCGTCATACATATCCTCCATCCCATAGTCCAGTGCCCATATACCCATCACACATCCTCCATCCTATAGTCAACCATTATGACATCATAATGAGCGGCGGGGGCTTGCAACCTATGACATCAGCGTCGCCATGGCAACCATTATGACATCATAATGAGGGGCGGGGCTTGATACACACACACTTTTTCCCTATTATGTAGATAGGGGCAAAATTGTTTGGTGAATTGGAACGCGCGGGGTTAAAATTTCGCCTCACAACATAGCCTAGGACACTCTCGGGGTCCAGACGTGTGACTGTGCCAAATTTTGTGGCTGTAGCTGTGACCGTGCGGATGCCAATCCCGGACATACACACATACATACATACATACACACACACACACACACTTGAGCTTTATATATTAGATATATATTTTTTGCCTAAAATGCAAAGGAAATGTGTCATCTTTAACTTTAGCCCTTTTAGAGATCATTTAATCTTCAACTTGCTTAACTGTTCACAATAACAGTAATTTTGACCAGGCGTGCTCATACTTTTAAATGCCACTGTCCTAATTTTCTTGTGAAAGTGGAGGTACACTTTCAAATGAATCTATCACCTCGTTTTTGATACCTAATCTAAAAAAAAAATGTTTAAATGAGATTTGTATGTCATAGGAAATTTGACACCATGTTTTTGCTACCTAATCTGTTAGCAGCACTACTTTATACAGAGACAGAGACTTGTATTCCAGAGCTGTGTCACTCATCGAGCTGCATATTGTAATTTTGATGCAATCACTTTTATAAGCATGAGATTATCACTAGAGAACTAGTAAATCTGTTGCGATAGTCAGTAGCTCTGTATAAATCCACCCTCAGTAATGATTGGTAGCTTTCTGCCTATGCACAGAGTACACTACCAGTAATGAGGGCAGGGTTATACAGAGCTCAGCATTCAGAGAAGTGCTAGATTTGCAGCAGATAAAACTGTGATTTTATCAAAATTTCAGGAAGCAGCCCAGTAAGTGACACAACGATGGCAAAAACCTAATGACAGATTCCCTTTTAGTATTCTTCTTGTTTAAGTAATTGAATTGCTATTTCTTGTTGGCTGTCAGGGTGCAGATTGCTTTCATGATAGCTGTTTAAATGTAAAATAGGTGAAAGCTAATACGAACATAATTAGTACATGGCTGTAAACCTATCCTGAGAACAGTCTTCAGAGTGAGGTAAATTACAGGTAGCACAAACTTAAAAATCTTTGTGTATGCTATAAAACATACATAGAATGTCAACATTTTCATTACCTTAAGTTATTTGACAAATTGCTGCTCAATGGTAACAAGTTTTATAATAGTTGTTTGGCTTTTGGGACCAATAGCATTTTGAGCAGTTGCTACATGGAATATTGGTGTCATTGACATCATGTTACAGAGATACGCATCTACTTCCTTCCAGTCGCTTTTATAGCACCTATATATTCTGCAGTAATGTACAGATCTCAGACACTCACATATGAACCCAATAAACCTACCTTTTGTGTCTTGTTCTTACAAAATTGCAGTCAAATTTTATATAGAAACATAACACTATGTAACCACGCCTCGCCATTGACTGACAGCTGGCTCAGCACTAATGCACTTTTGAACTAGCTGTCAGTCAGTACCAGGGCGCGGTTTCAGTCTATGACTGAAAGACTGAGTCTGTCGGAAGTAGGCTGGCATTAGGGGCAGGCAGACCAGGCAGTTGCCTAGGGCCCCCGCTCCACCAGGGGCCCCCAGCCAGTGAGGTGACGCTAATATTGGCACACCAAGCGGCCGCTATGAGGCCGGTGAGTAAGAGGGGCTTCTTGCCCCCTCCCTGCCCCCACATTCAATTTATTGACATCATAGATGTTGATACAGTTGAAAGCAGTGATGGAGAAGAGAGCGTCAGATGACATTCCCTCTCCCATCACTCCCCCTCTGCCTCTGACTCAGCATGTGCCAGCAGTGGAGCTGATAAGACGCTCTGTAGAAGCCAGAGCAGCGGGGGAACGAGGAGGAGAGGTAAATATTGTGTGTATGCATTATAGTGTGTGTATATGGACTGTGTTATTCTCTGTGTGGTGGGGCTGCATTATACTGTGTGTGGGGGAACTGCACTATACTGTGCATGGGGGAACTGCACTATACTATGTGTGAGGGGACTGCACTATACTGTGTGTGTGGGGGACTGCATTATACTGTGTGGGGGGAATGCACTATACTGTGTATGTGAGGGGTTGCATTACACTGTGTGTGGTGACTGCACTATACTGTGTATGTGGAGGTGGCTGCATTATACTGTGTGTGGGGGCTGCGTTATACTGTGTTGGGGAACAGCACTATACTATGTATGGTGGGCTGCACTATACTGTGTATGTGGGGTGGCTGCAATATACTTTGTCTTGGTGCTGCACTATACTGTTTGTTTGTGAGGGCTGCATTACACTGTGAATGAGGGGCTGCAATATACTGTGTGTGTGGTGGGCTGCATTATAGTCTGAGTGGGGGTTGCATTATACTGTGATTGTGGGGGTGCTGCATTATACTATGTGTGTGGAACTGCATTATGCTGTGTGTGTGAGGGGGCTGAATTATACTGTGTGTGCGGGGGATGCATTATACTGTGTTTGGGGAGCTGCATTATACTGTGTGGGGGGCTGCATTATACTGTGTGAGGGGGCTGCATTATACTGTGTACGGGGGGCTGCATTATACTGTGTGTGGGGTCTGCATTATACTGTGTGTGTGAGGGGGCTGAATTATACTGTGTGTGCGTGGGCAGCATTATACTGTGTTTGGGGGGCTGCATTATACTGTGTGTGTGAGGGTCTCAATTATACTGTGTGTGTGTGGGCTGCATTATACTGTGTGTGGGTCTGTATTATACTCTGAGGGGGCTGCATTTTGCTCTATTAGGGGACTACTTTATACTGTGTGTGGGACTGAATTATAATCTATGAGGGAGCTGCATTATCCATTATCCACTATATGGGGGCTGCGTTTTACTGTGTGTGTGGGGCTGCATTAAACTCCGAGGGGGCTGCATTATACTCTATGAGGGAGGCTGCAGTGTACTCTATGAGGGGGGCTGCAGTATACTCTATGAGGGGGGTTGCAGTATACTATGAGGGAGGCTGAATTACACTCGGAGGAAGGCTGCAGTGTACTCTATGAAGGGGGCTGCAGTATACTCTATGAGGGGGCTGCAGTATAATCTATCAAGGACCATGGGGAAGGCATTATACTATATGTACTATATGGGACCTTCATTATACTGTATCGAAGACTATCTGCCCCCATCATTCTTCCTCAGTCGGTGTAAAGAGGCCAGGAAAAAAGCGTTGAACGACTTCAATATTGTTGATCACACTCATTTAACGGCCTGAACTCAGCGCATGTAACTACAACCGAAATGTTTCTGTGTGATGGTGCAATATGTGAGGATTTGGGGCCCCACTTTAAACTTTTGCCCAGGGCCCCACTTTGTCTAAAATCAGCCCTGGTCGGAAGGAATAAAGTTCATTTCCCACCATAGCTTTCAGTTTAACAGTCGGGCAGCTTTGGAACCCTATTAACATTCAGATCAATCCAATATCTGCAGATTAATTGCGTTTTGGGACTTGACAGGTTCCCTTTAAATGCGATTTTGGGAAATTATGCACAAAATACGCAGCTCATTTGCACTGTGTGAGCATACCCTTAGATTACCATGAGCACACTCACACTAGAACATGCAACCTCTATGCTAATTTGAAGCTAGGACCTGAGGACTAAAGTAATTTCTTGTGTGTTTATAGTAGCTTACTTTAGTAAAAGTGATACAGTATTAAAGAATATATTTTATTGCTCCATTGCATCTAAACTAAATAATGAGGCAACTTATTAGCAACTTTAGGCCTCGTTCACACGAACATATAAATCGCTCGAGTGCTATCCAATATTTTATGTTACAATGTTACTCTATGGGGCTGTGCTGATCAGCTAATTTTTTTCTCACATCAATTCGGCATGAGAAAGAAATTGCAGCATGCTGTGATTTGTAGTGCAAATCAGATTGCAGTCAGCCATTCAATTCTATGGGTGTGTGAAAAACATTGGACTGCACTCAGTTGGCATTCGAGTACAGTCTGATTTCCGCTGTCTCACACAATAGAGAAGATGGAGAAATTTTGTTATTTATCTTCTCAGCACCTGTGCTATGATTCTCACATCCGAGAAAATCATATCACACTAAGGTGTTACTCGAGTCAAACTTGGATTAATATATCTTACTATCTTGTGTCTAAGACCGGGGCCACACTTGCGAGAAACTCGCATGAGTCTCGTGTCTCAATACCCGGCACTGCCGGCGGCACTCGGGACCAGAGTGCTCAGCTGCATAGAAATACATGCATCCGCACACTCCGGTCCCAAGTGCCTGCGGCAGTGCCGGGTATTGAGACGCGAGACTCGTGCGAGTTTCTCGCAAGTGTGACCCCGGTCTTAGACACAAAATAGTAAGATTTATTAATTGACTGAATTTGCTGGAAGCAAGAAAAAAGTTCAAGGAACACATAATCTTTAGATTATCATGAAATTAGCAAGCAAAAATTATTCAAGAAATGCATATTTTAATTTGAATGTGAAATATTCCCATGCAGGGTCGGCGTCAGCACCAGGGCAAGTGTTGGGGACCTGAGCAGGCGGGGGGAGCGCCCCTTGCCATCAGGGACACAGGCGTGCTATGGGGGTCCGGTGCATGTGCAGGTTCCGGCTTCCATGAGAGGGTCCTTTCGCCGCTTGCTCCGGGCCCCGGCACTTGTGATACTCAAGTTCCTGTTCCTGCGCTGCAGCGTCTTTGTCTTCTGTTGTCTGACTATGACATTCAGGTCAGAGGACGCGATAACATGATTAGTCTACGCCCTCTGCCTGAGCAGTCACGGTGCAGAGAGCTGGAAGATGCTGAGGAGTCCGGAGCAGCGGCCAGCGAGCGGAAGTACTTGATTTCTTTTTATAATGTTTGGAGCTATATTGGACAATTATATATGGAGCAGTATATGGGGCTAATTCCATATGGAACAGTATATGGGGTCAATTGTATATGGAGCATCTTATGGGGCCAATTCCATATGGAGCAGTATATGGGGTCAATTATATATGGAGCAGTTTTGGGGCCAATTATATATGGAGCATCTTATGGGGCCAATTACATATGGAGCAGTATATGGGGCCAATTACATATGGGGCCAAGATTTACCAGGGCTAGTTGGAGAAAGCAGGCATGGTGCTCAGCAAATAGAAATAGATAAAGCACAATAATAAGAGAGAACTTTCAGCACTTGCCAAGCTTCATAAAACACTTCCATTATTTCCAAAATAAGTGCATATCACGCAGAAATACATTGTACCAAATTCCACATCACGTAACGCTCTCCCGTGAAATTCAGTTATTTTGGAAATAAAGGAAGTTTTTTATGCAGTTTTGGTGAGCGCCGTAAGTTCTCTCTTATTATATTATTATTGTATGGATTAGTGGTGTTCTCATCCATACATTGTTTACTTACTGCCAGAACTGGTAACAGCTGATCAGTGGGTGTTGGGCGTGTTGGACCACCCACCAATCTGATATTGATGATTTATCCTATATGAAGAGTCATATAGGATTGCGGGGCGGGGATTGCAGCACAATGCTTGGACTGGTCATTTGGTCTTCCGATCTGAGCATGACAGCATGTATTTCTGTGGAGCTGTCATGCTCAGGGCAAGAGGACCAACGGCCAGTCTGAACCAGTCCCTAGTGATACAGTCATCTGACTCGTCCCTAAATATAGGTCTTCAATATTACTGTAATAAAATCCTCTTTACCTTCAGTTAGTTGGGCAAAATGCTTACACTAAAAACGGTGCACACCTTGCTGTGGCACGTGTAATGACGCCATGTCTCATGATGCACTGAGGAGGGAGAGACTCCCAAGCTAGGAAGCTACCGAAACAGATGGTTACCTACCTTCCATACATACTGAAATATGATGAAAATAAACTCACTTGGGGACCCCACGCAACTAATTATAGGTTGACTAAGGTGTAGGTGCTCAACATCTTTGATTCAGAACTCCTTAAGCAACTAAATGTTTTTGAGCTGTTACTAGTTGTTACTGCCAATGCCTATGACATAATAAAATACACCAAAATTATAGCTTTTTAAAATATATTTAAAACTGACTAATAAATATAAAATAGATGCAAAATTAAAAAATTTAAATCACACTTGAAATATCAGCCAAATACTTGGAGGCTACTTTTCCTGCTATATTAATTCTTTGCATGGCCTTTTCTTGCCACAAGGGGGAGTCATTGCATTTTTAAAAGAATGAATGTAGCTGCGTCTTCCTTGGTCAGACCCATTACTTAAGATATGTAACATCATCCCAAAAGTAAAATAAGAATCTGATCAGCATCAAAGGACGCCAGCGACAATAATAAGGGGTCTGTCTATAAACAGGTCGTAAGTCATTTCATTAAGTGCTTTTGGTAAGAAAGGAGGTTACTTATTTGACTCGGTTTCCAAAACTTATTGAATGCTTTAGCCAGAATTGATCTAGCGGTCACTTTGCAGTAAATGGCAAATTTTCTTAGCCCTGACCCGTTCATAGAGTTCAAGGGTGACTAAAGTAGGAACACGAGCAGATAAATCAATAAGTAAAACATGGCAGTATTAAATATTCATACATTTTCATATCACATTGTAAAGAGGAGACTAAAGTCAGTTTGACAGCAATGATTTTTCGTGTTATTTATTAACTTAGATCTTTTTTACTATGAAGGTAAATGGTAAAGTTTATGTTCTTGCTGTGATCTGTGCCATCAATGATGTAATCTGACTTACATTACAAAGCTGTGCGGCTAATGACAACATACGCTGAAGAGGCACTAACGTGGAAAATCTGTGTGTACTGAATGATGGACTGGATGGATCTGTTATAATCTGTTGTGATCTCTTATAATCTAAGAACTTGTTTTTTTCTCCATTGTCTTAATCATATTGTAGTAATTGTAGTAATAATGGGTTCATAAAGTTTCTCCATATATATTTATCACTAGGTAGATTATTGCAAAATGCTAAGCTTGACTGACTATTAAAAAGCCGAGCCATTTAGTGCCCTTAAATGGAATCTGTCAGCAGGTTTTTGCCGTGTAATCTGAGGACAGCGTAATGTAGCTGCTGAGACACAGATTTCAGGGATGTGTCACTTGTTATGTTGTGTGCTGTTGTTTCCATAAAAAGAAAGATTGAAAATGAAAAAGGGCCTTTGTGCAAGAACAGTATATGGACCCCCTTTGTTTCTGTTGCAGAACCTGAAATTAGTCTTTTACCCATTTGACCCCTGTGTGGCCACACCTGCGTTGAGCACTGTGTAGGGGTTTTCATATAAATCCCCCAAAAATGGGATTGAGACAGAACCCCCAAAAGTCTTCCATACTATCATGTATTACCACCAAAAGAGATGGAATCAGAGGCCAATGTGATCCAAAGTGAATCCGTTTGTCCAGTTAGACTGAATGGCTCTATCAAAGGTTTCCTTTCAATCTTGTACTTTGACGATTTAGACAGAAACACCGAATCGAGTGCTCAGCATAAAGCACAGGATAAATGTGAACCAGGCCTAAGAATAAATAAGGGGAAGGAGAGAGAAAGTGCAAAAGTAAAACAAAAAATGGCTGCATAGGTGAGGGGTTAAGGACATCATTGTCTTCTAAAATTCAATACATTATGATGACATGCTAGCCATATTTCTGACAGGCTGCAGTGTGCATCACAACCACTTGGTGGCCACACAGAAACATGTAGCATGTATACCCTTGACGGAGTATCACAAAATTATGTTTATGTTTTAAAGCAGGTAATTTCACCCCATATCTTGATGCGTTTAGCCAAGATCAGAGAAAAGGTAAGAAAGAAAATTTCTGTATACAGGCTTTAAATGGAGTGTTGTATGAGCTTGATCACCAATCCATTCAAATTCCCCTCATGTAGACTTCAGTCTGGTGGAACATCGGACATGATCCTCTGTGCATTTATCCACTGTATTGGTCATTATTCAAGAATTTTTTTTAACTCTGCTTTGAAAGGTGTACTAATCTATTAAGGGGGAGAACGCTCTTTAAGCTCTAGTCATGGGTCGTTCACGACCAAACCAACACAAAGAGCTGGCTTCCTTCGGTGAACGATGGGTGCCTGCACCCCAGTGAACGCCGCTTGCAGTCTCTGAATAGCTCTCACGGGGAGGGTAAAATCAATGAGTTCGGATCCCAGCTCTATAAATAGCTGGTTGTAGGTGTGTGGAGTTTCAATGGCATCAGACTACATTGGTTTTATTTTTGGGAGGAGAGGTGGGTTGGGGGACTTCCTGCCTGACCAACAGTTCAGATATTTGCTTTACTGCAGCAACATTGACCTAAGAAAATAGTGTCTGGAAATGACCGTTTGACTTCTATAATCCAAGAATGTCAAGTGCATGTAAAGCAGACCAAGCCTATCCATTGATGCCTGACATCTGTGGAAACAATACTGTGCTGTTTGAAAATCTATTAGTATCATTAACTTCTATGGGATAGTTTTGTGGCTTTTCTCTCTGACCTGTGAAGAGGTCACTGTGCAGAGAGGGTGAAGAATAGATGAGCTGTGTCTGTTAGGCCTGTTTCACACATCAGTTTTTCACAATCAGTCAAGATCCGCCATTTTGTGAAAAAAACGGATCTGCCAGTTTTCCTTGCGGATCCGTTTTTTTCCCCATTGACTTTCATTATCGGCGGATTTTGACTGATGACTGTCCGTTGCATCTGTATTTCTGCGGATCCGCCAAAATTTTGGCGTCCGCAGAGATTACCGAACGGACCATGCAACGTTTTTTGCAGTCCGGATCTGCATTTTTGCCTTTTAACCCTGAATCAAGTGTTGCTGCTGGTTGAAAATTCTCTCTCTCTCTCTCTATCTCTATCTCTCCTTACCCGCAACCTCCATTCCTCGCGCGCGATCTCCAGCCCCACATCTCTCATCGCGCGATCTCCAGCCACATCGCGCGATCTCCAGCCACGTCAAGCGATCTACAGCCCCACATCGCGCGATCTCCAGCCACATCGCGCGATCTCCAGCCCCACATCTCTCATCGCGCGATCTCCAGCCCCATCCCGCGAGAGAACCGGTAATAATTTTTTTACTTTTTTTTATTTTTTTCCTACTGCGGTTCCTTTAAATTTTTACCATCGGCGGATCCGTACATCCGCCGATCCTCTGTCCCCCATTTCTGTCAGTCCGCCTGCGGATCCGTTTTCCGCTATTTTGGCGGATTTAGACTGACAGAAAAAACTGAAGTGTGAAACAGGCCTTACCTATTGCCAATAGAGTATCCTCTAATTTCTGCTTCTAGCTTTATAAAAGAGGTGTCACCTTTCATTATTATACAGTCTAGCTTTCTATCTATAAGTGTGCATATAGAGATTGCTGTCAGTCACTGATAGGACCGCCCACTGGATACTGATAGGACCTCCCACTGGACCATAAATCACAGAAAGAGCAGAGGTACATATGAATAAAACACAGGTTATATGGAGTCTTTTCTCACAAAGCTATATATCAATCTTTTCAGCTCCCCCTGCTCTATCACATGGTGCGTGCAGACTGGACTGTATTTTCATGATGATGGGTTCCCTTTAAATTCTCACAGAGGCTAGATTTGGGGTTCTTGTAATACATTTCCTTTGTTGTAAAGTCTTATGAAGTCTGATAGCGTTTTATCAATACTGGTGGTGAATAAAGCTTGTGTATACTTTAGAAAGCATGGAAACTTCAGTCAATGTTATATATATTCGCATGGTAAAAATCACCGAGAATTCGGGGTTATCAATACGTGTGTTTATGAGAGATAATACAATAGCCTTAGGGTACCGTTACACCTAGCGATGCACCAGCGATCCCGACCAGCGATATGACGCGGTCAGGATCGCTGGTTCATCGCTAGGTGGTCGCTAGTGAGCTGCCACACAGGCAGATCTCACCAGCGACATCGCTGGGGACGGGGATCGCTACTTACCTGTCAGACGCGGCGATCCTGCGTCCTCCCGCCCGGCTCCACGCGTCGCTCGTCGGCGCCACAGGAAGCGCCTCAGGAAGTGGCCGACGAGGAATGGTCCAGCAGCTTCTCGCGCGATCAGCGATAACCAGCGGGGGAGCCGGTCGGAGGTAAGTATCATATGCAGCGATATCGCTAGCAATATCGCTGCACCGTCACAAAATCAGTGACTTTATAGCGATATTGCTAGCGATATCGCAGTGTGTAACGGGGGCTTTAGATTTAGAGGTTGTGGCCGGTAAGGATTAGACGACAGATAATCTGCTAAGTGACTAATCATGTAGAGCTAATGGTTGAAGTTGTGTTGATTAATTAATAAATGTACATAAAGATATGTACCCACACGGAAAAGAAGGTCGCATTCTTCGGGATGAAGAAATATATAGCAGGTTTATTGACACATAAAATACATGTCAAGCCGGGGGAGTGACATACAGAGTGCAGGAAAGGCTGACAACGGCCGTTTCGCGCTGTTCAAGCGCTTCAACGGGTCTCTGACGGGTGTCAATAAACCTGCTATATATTTCTTCATCCCGAAGAGTGCGACCTTCTTTTCTATGTGGATTCCTAGGATTGGCTATTTCCAAGTCCGACACCCGGGATTTCCAGTATCTGGTCCTCTGCATGCCGCATGCCACAGTGAATTATACGGTAACAGTGGTGCCTTCCGCATTTTTTTCCTATTTACGATATAAAGATATGTACAATGAATTTTCTGGCCATGTTATTGTTAGTGCACCCTTATTTGCATAGGATAGAAGAGCATTATTTTTAAAGTTTTTACACTGCGCACCATCAAATAAAATTCTATCAAATACCTGTATTAAATATGCTATATGTACCACCAACAGAGAGCAAGTCTATCTGAGCACTAATCACACCCACATATCCTCTTATAACCAGGCTGTGCCTATTACACCGTGATTATTTCCATCCTGTGGTTAGGTGCTCAATAATCTAATTATGTGGCCTCACAAGGGCAGGAAGTTACGTGCAGCGGTGCCATGGAGAGTGAACACATGTGCAACAATGTGTTTTTTTGTCACTTCAAGGAATAATTCACAAGAATCCCCTTCCTTTACACTAAAAATATTGCTTGGAGGTCCTAACCCTAAGCTGAGATCTACAGATTAATGGCTGTATGGTTGTGTTAGGCTTCTTTTGCATATTCAGCAGAGACTATACATTGCTGCATACATGTATTTCATGCAATTCTTTATGTTAATTTGGTCTCTACCATAAAAAATTTGACTTGTATGACACCAATTAACATAATAAAACAATGCTTAAGTTTAAGTTCTAATCTGACAAACTATGACAATAGGCAATAATATTGTACCTATACATGGTATATTGTATATTTTACCCCTGAACCTCATAACCTCATGATATGTGTAAGGTGATCTGTTCTACGTCATTGTGTAAATATCTAGCCGTGGGACAGGTTTTCTTCGCCTTTTGTGTGACACCATGGTCTACGGCATAAAGCGTTTGCACAGGCAATGCTGATCCTCAGTGCTTTGTGTAAGGTTATTATTCTAGGGATATAATCTGAGTAAACAGGACTTTACAAAAGGAGGAAAATCAATAATAACACGACTGTGTAATACAAACTGTCACAGTTTGCTTCAAACCACTTAAAACTTGACTTTCCTTTTCTCACAATTCTCCAGTCTTCTGACATGGATGGTAGTCTATAGAGCAGAGGGGAATGGTGTTAAAGTGTTTCAATCTTTAATTATATATAGGTTTGGGGGAATCTGCAGTTTAATTTTGAACATTTATATATTTTATGAAGTATAGTCCTGCAAAGGTCAGAGTGCATCTCTTTATATTTAAGGGGATATTCCTTATTAACACACTTATGTCATATCTGCAGGTCACCTATGACCTCCATCCTTTGACCCCAGTTCACTGATACACAACCATTACTGTTGCTATTGAACCCTGCTGTATTGTTCGGGTTTATTTGAAAAAAAAAAGTCTGTGAAGCTGCAGATTATATATTATGAGGATCTGCAAATTGTTGTTAAGCAAGTTTGTTTATGGATAAGTGTAGGTATGAGTGGTTTTTTTTTATTTTAATTTTTTTTGTATGAAATAATGATTGTTACATATGTACTGTTCGGTAGTATTTTTATACAGATCTCTTGCCATATTTTCAGTTACATAAAAGATTTATAATATCATTGTGGATTATGTTTTTTTTCGGACTGTAAGGCTGGTTTCACATTTGCGTTAAAACAACGCTGCGCCCTGCGTCGTTAAGCCCCGCCCCGAGCCGGCTCCCTGCCCGCCCCATCCGGGATCACCGCCTACTTTCGCATTTGCACGCATGCGATCGGCGCACCCTATCTTTAGCATAGGGTGCGCAGATCGTGCGCAGATCATGCGCTGCCAGTGTGAAAGTAGCGTGCTGTGCACTTTTGACGGTGCGCCGTGCGCGCCGAAATGCAGCATGTTGCATTTCGGCGCACACGGCGCACCGTCAAAAGTGCGCAGCACGCTACTTTCACACTGGCAGCGCATGATCTGCGCACCCTATGCTAAAGATAGGGTGCGCCGATCGCATGCGTGCAAATGCGAAAGTAGGCGGTGATCCCGGATGGGGCGGGCAGGGAGCCGGCTCGGGGCGGGGCTTAACGACGCAGGGCGCAGCGTTGTTTTAACGCAAATGTGAAACCAGCCTAAGACGCACTTTTTTACTCCAAAAATTTGGAGGAAAATAGGGGATGCGTCTGGTAGTCCGGATTTACTTGCTGTTGCTGTGGATGGGGAGGTGCGGGAGCAGCAGCAGCAGATGAGCCGGTCACAGGAGCAAGGAGCCAGCTGATACGTCTAACCCCTGTGCCCACTGTTAAAAAGAAATGAATATTCACAGCTCCCCATGCCCATAGTCCCTCTCACCTCTATGCACTGAAACCGGTGCGGAGAGGTGGGAGGGACTATTATTGCGAGGAGCAGTAAATATTCATTTCTCTTTAATAGCGTGCACAGTGTTAGCTGCAGCCGTTGGCTTCCTGCAGCGGCTGGAAGATTACGTGTGCTTGCTATTAAAGGGAACGAATATTCAGTGTTCCACACGCCCATAGTCCTGGGCGTGGGGAGCAGTGAGTATTCTGGCAGCTGTCCTCAGCTTGTAAGAAGCACATGACTTCCCTGCCATGCACTTCTTACAAGCATAAATCAGCTGCTGGTATCAGAACAGGATGCTGCGAGGGAGTGCAGGAAAGTAAGTAGAATGGCTTATTTTTTTTTAATGTTTTTATGATGGGGCCATGCATTCCAAGCTGGGGATGGTGGCACACATACCAGGATACAGATGAGAGGGCCAAGCATACCAGGATAAGGATGAGTGGGCCATGCACACCAGGGTAGGGTTGGGGGCCATGCATACTAGGATAGGGATAAGGGGAGCATGCTTACCAAGAAAGGGCTAAAGGGAGCCATGCATAACAGGATGGGGATGAGGGGACCATGCATACCAGGATGGGGATGAGGGGACCATGCATACCAGGATGGGGATGAGGGGACCATGCATACCAGGATGGGGATGAGAGGACCATGCATACCAGGATGGGGATGAGGAGACCATGTATACCAGTATGGGGAAGAGGGGGCCATGAATACCAGGATGGTGATGAGGGGGCCATGCATGCTTGGATTGGGGACTATTATATACCAGGATAGCAGATATTAGTATAGAATTGACAATATTTTTTGCTTTAATTTTTTTCCTATTTTCCTCCTCTAAAACCTAGGTGCGTCTTATAGTCCAGAAAATACAGTATCTATTGCATCTACTATTCTTATCGATTTCTCCAGTTCCTGCAGGTCTGTGTGCGCCATACATTTGCAAGTTACTGTAGATGGATGGGCTTTGAGTACAGGTCTATGCAGGTCTGTTTCACTGTAGAATATAAGCCATTATTGTTGCTAAACTGGGTAGTGATTGCTGCAATGTTATTATAATTATATATTATTATTATTATTATTGTTTATTCATATAGTGCTATTTTATTCCACAGTGCTCATTTTACCCTGTAAAAGTTGTATGTCCATTATTTCAAAAGTTGGATAAAAATGTGGCGAACACGTCCATTGAGTGAAGCTGAATTGGAAAAGCTTGCCAGCGCTTCAGATTCTAACGAAGATATCCCACTGGAGAAAGTGTCCAAAGATGAAGAACACATAAATGGTGGCGACTTGATTACGAGAATTCTGATTCTGAAGTTGAATCTGATGAGGCACGATACCCAGGCAACTAGTCCGATTCAAGTAATTCAGTCTAAAAACAAAAAATAAAATTTGGAATCGGAAGCCTGCCCAGGCAAAAAAAATGTCCTCTGCTGACATCAGATAATTCTCTAATAACTAGCCGCTACTAGATAAGTTTGGGATAGATGGATAGAGATTCTTCCAAAATTATACAATACTGGTGAAAATGTCACTGTGGATGAACAACTTGTGGCACTCCGAGGTAGTTGCCCTTTCCATCTTCATACAGTATACGGAGAAAGCTGGCAAAGTACATCATCAAGATATGGACACTTTGTGACAGCAGAAGTTCATACGCTCTAAACGTTCAGGTATATACAGGAAAAAACCTTGACAAAAACCTGAAAAGAATTAGCAGGGCCGGCGTCAGCACCCGGCGTACCCAGGCAAGTGCCGGGGCCCTGGCGAGACGGGGGGGGCCCACTCGGCACCTAAACAAGATTTTTTTATTTTATTTATAAGTCCGGGGTCGGTCCCTGCTCTCCGCCCTCCGCCCTCCGCCCAACATCATACTGACCACCATCTTTTGTCCTGTGAGAGCGCACGGTCCACATCTTACCTCTCATTAAGGTCATGAATATGGATGCCACTCCTCTCCCATAGTCGTGGTGCCCATATTCATGACCCTAATGAGTGGTACCACGTGACCGCCTGCTCTCACAGGAAAAAGTTACCGGCACCTGGACTCAGGTGAACGGCATTGAGAATGAGCGGCGGCGGGACCAGGGGGAGAGTGAGCGGTGGGGGGCCCGGGGGGGAGAATGTGCTGGGGGAACTGGGGGAGAATGAGCGGAGGGGCCCAGGGGGAATGAGTGAGCGGGGGGGGAAATGAGCCCAGCGGGGGAGATGAGAGTGATGGGGGAGGAAATGAGCCCAGTGGGGGGAGATGAGCCCATTATTCTCTATGGGGCATTATATGAGGCCCATTATCCAGTACGGAGCATTATATGAGGCCCAATTTCTTGTTTGGAGCATTATATGGGACCCATTATCCAGTATGAAGCATTATATGGGGCCTATTATCCAGTATGGAGCATTTTATAGGGCCCATTATCCAGTATGAAGCATTATATGGGGCCCATTATCCTGTTTGGAGCATTTTATGGGGCCCATTATCCTGTTTGGAGCATTACATGGTGTCCATTATTCTGTATGGAGCATTATATGGGGCCCATTATTCTGTATGATGCATTTTATGATGTCCGTTATTCTGTATGGAGCATTATATGGGGCCATTTCTGTATGGAGCAATGTATGGGGCCTATTCTGTAATGAGCATTATATGGGGCCCATTCTGTATGAAGTATTATATGTTGTCCATTATTCTGTATGGAGCATTATATGGGGCCCATTATTCTGTATGGATCATTAAATGGGGGCTCATTATTCTGTATGGATCATTATATTGGGCCCAGTATTCTGTATGGAGCATTATACTGGGCCTGTTATTCTGTATGGAGCATTATATTGGACCCATTATTCTGTATGGAGCATTATATTGGGCCCATTATTCTGTATGGAGCATTATATGGTTTCCATTATTCTGTATGGAGCATTATATGAGGCCCATTTTCTGTATGGATTTCTGTATGGATTTCTGTATGGAGCATTGTATGGTTTCCATTTTTCTGTATAGACCATTATATGATGCCCATTATTATGTAAGGAGCATTATATGAAGACCCTTTTTCTGTATGAAGCAATATATGGGGCCCATTATTCTGTATGAAGCAATATATGGGGCTCATTATACTGTATGAAGCAATATATGGGGCCCATTATTCTGTATGGAGCATTATATGGGGCTCATTATACTGTATGAAGCAGTATATGGGGCTCATTATTCTGCATGGAGCATTATATGAGGCTCATTATTCTGTATGAAGCAATATTTGGGGCTCATTATTTTGTATGGAGCATTATATGAGGCCCATTACTCTGTATGAAGCAATATTTGGGGCTCATTATATTATATGGAGCATTATGAGGCCCATTTTTCTGTATGAAGCAATATTTGGGGCTCATTATTCTGTATGGAGCATTATATGAGGCTCATTATTCTGTATGGAGCATTATATGAAGCTCATTATTCTGTATGGAGCATTATATGAGGCTCATTATTCTGTATGAAGCAATATGTGGTGCCCAATAAACTGTATGGAAGACTATGTGATGCCCAGAATACTGTATGGAGTTCTATACTGTCCGGTCTTAAATTAAAACTTTTGAATCCCCACTAGGGCACGCACTGTGCTCTGCGAGGATTTGCTGGTTTCTGAGCTATTGTAGAATTTACAATAGAGATCACTCATGTAATGTAAGAAGTAAGTGAAATCTTTGGCATTGTACTATACCTATATTTCTTTGCCGTATCGGAGCATCATGAATTGTGGTACGTGTTAAAGGGGCCCACTGAGACACTTTCGCCCGGGGACCACGAAAACCTGGAGCTGGCCCTGAGAATTAGGGTATGCGAGTCATTTCAGATTTGATATATGCACTAAGAGGCCAAAATGTGACATGTGTCAACTTTTTTATATCACAACTGGGGCAGCTGTTGTTAAAATGAAAACTTACAATGCTGGGCACTGTAAGAAAAAGCAAGCCTGAACTGCCGAAAGTTATCATTGCTAAAAGAGATGTTAATAGTTCAATGTTTTACACTAGATCAACTAATAGCTACGTACACAAGCAAACGCAAAACCAACTGGTGGCCAATGGTTTTATTTTATAACATTGTTGGTGTATCTGCCTACAATGCATTTCATTTATGGCTTGAAATAATACCCCATCGGAGCACCAATAAACTGCATAAACGAAGACTCTTTCTGCAAGAATTAGGAAACTCACTTGCTATCTATTTTAGGAAGAAAAGTAAAACCCAGAATACTCAACAATGGAACCCACAGCCTCCACCGGCACTGGGAAAACACTACAAAGGAAAAGATTCAGCATTTGTCCATCTTTGTGTGATAAAACAAATATTACATGTTCTAGTCGTAGTAAATATTTAGGTAAAGCACATGGGAGTTATTTCTGTGCAGAATGTAAGAATGCCTGAATATAGCAGTAAGTGTCACACTGTGACTGTTCGTGATTAGGGAAAGGGGCCCTGATCCATTCATAAGACTGGGGCCCTAACTATCCCTGTTGCCAAAGGTGAGGAAGTTTGGGCCACCAGCCTTACTGTTCTCCTGTTACTCCCTAAGCTGTCCCCTCCCTTAGGAGGCCTGGGACAGAAATGCTAGTGTATCAACGCATAAGACAAGGATATCAGAAAGCAACAAACATTCAAACATTCACCAAAGGTAGAGAGGTATTCAGGGAAGGATAGGAATGTACCAACTAAATTAGAATAGGACAATGAGGAAAGCATACACCCAAAGACTGCACGCAACAATCTCCAGTAGCAACATTGATCTCCAATGAGCTAGGAAGCAAAGCTTTCACTGGCAAGGAAGAGAAGGTCTGGCTAGGTTTTATAGGGAGAGGTAATGATCTGATCAGAAGCAGCTGAAGTGGAGCTGCATGTTTCTGACTAGCATAGAAAGGGTTGTTAACCTATTCAGCACCAAAGGAAACCAAATCCATTTAATATGGGACATAAACACACAGACTAATGGAAGATCTGCGATTCACAATATTTTAGTGATCTTCTGAAATTTAGATTTTAATTTTTCATTTGTTTTTGACCAACCATGTTCACATAGAGTTTAATTATGCAACTAGTATAGAAATAATACACTTAGAGTAGCTAAGTTTCAAAATTAACAGACTTTAATAGGTTGGGTCATATTGATCAGAACAGAAAATCAATGGCAACACATGTCATCATCAAAAACCAATGAGTTACTGCTATGTTTTTCCAATAGTTTTCTCACAAGTGTCATTGACATTCCTGCCTTACAAAATGATGCTAATATTCACACATGTTTAAGCTAACAACCGCTGCAGATGGCACAGGCACCAAACCATTGCCATAATAGAAAGATATGTGCCAAAAGGACTGGTTGTTTGCTTTGTCTCAGTATGTTTTCTGTTTTTCTTTTCCCTTTGCTGAAGAATAAATAACTTGCAATTACTGGTCATGCTGACTGGAACTTACAAAGACGGTCATTGAATTTTGCAATGGACTGCAGTTAAAGGGTTTAATGTATCTTCTGAAAACTGATAATACAAATCTAGTAAATAGGCTGATGCTTCCTATTTATTGCTATTTCCTTTTTATTGTTATAATAGGCAGGATTACAAAGAAGAGTAATCTACTTATTTTTAATTTGGAGGAAGATGAAGATGATGCAGAATTCACCATTGTCAATAAGTGAAGACACAATTTACTTCTTCCCCTTCATGCACATTGGTCATAGCTCATAGCTCATAAACACATTTTTTATATACTATCACTTAATACTTAATCTCCAAACACCAGCTGCCGATGTTCAAAGCAAATCTCTTAAAGGGTTATCAGCAACGTTACAAGTTATCATTTATTAATACGCACACCACTGCTACATGCTATGAAATTGCTGAAGAGAGCCAAGTGGTGTACTCGGTTATCTTCAGCAGTGCTACAGACAATGAATGGAGAAAATGTGCATATGCGTGGCCATGGCTTATTTCAGATGGGGTATTTCAGAGCCCTGTTATCAACTATCCTATATATAGGTATAGGCACCCTCTGATACAGCTTCTTTCACCTACAGTGGTATTAAATTAACTCACACTTCTTGTCTCAGCAAGAAACATGGTGGAGAATTTAGCCTTCTCTTATCTAATAACTGTTTTTATCATTCCTATTCCAGATCTTTCCTCACTTTATGTGAAGTGCACTTTTCTGCATTTATTCTCCATTTGACCTACAAGTTGCCTTGTAGTTAAAAATTGGCCACTTGTTAGTGAAGATAGATCAAGTGCTTAGTCTGAGACATCATCCACTGACCAACAAGTACTGCTAACACCTTAATTGACCACTTTACTGCCTTGATAACATCAAAATCACAAATGCTGACACATGCTACGCAAGTGATTCAAAACTGTTGTCACTTACTTCCTTCTTTGGCCTTCGACATTGGTCCTACACAGCAACCCAAAAGATGGACATACTGTGATGCTAGTCACTACTCACAGACAGGCCGTGAGGCAGAAGAGTCAGACGTTCCCAGGTCAATACCGAGAGTACGTAGATAACGAAGGGACAAGACGAAGGCGTAAGTCAGGTCACAGTCCAGGGTCAATAATAAGAGATAGCGGATCAAAAGCCGAAGGACAAGACAAAGGGGAAGTCAAAACACGGTCCAAAGACTCAGGCAGCAAGAAGCACAAACCACATCTGGCAGGGATTAGGGGCAGACAGCTCAGTTAAGTAGCTATGTGAATATTAGAACACTGAACACCTGGAGAGCTGTCAATCAAGGGACCAACAGCCCAGCAAGCCCATCTCAGTATTGGACAGCCAAGCTGTCAATCAAGACACAGACAGCTCAGGAAGACAGTTTCCATAGAACAGCATTACAATCATTCACTGAGTGGAGGAATCATGACACAGATCCAATAGCTTATCTTTTCCCACCTCTATTCCATGTCACCTCTTCCACCTATATGACCACAATCTCCTTACATTCTCCTTTCAACTGTCCTCAATTGTTCATGTTCAGAAACTAGCACACCTTTGCAAGGGACCTTACATGCTTGACTTTCACACACTCTTATTCTCTTCTACCTCTCTATAAATATACCTTCCCTTATTGATGTAGAGACAGCCTCTTCTTTCTATAACTGCACAATAACCTAAGTTCTTGGCTCTATCCTCCTCAATACAATCTGATAAATCAATAAGTAGCCATGACACAAAAACAGACAAACATCCAGGGTTGAGAAGGGATATTGTAAGAAACCTACTCCAAGCAACACCTTATCAGTTATGAAAATGCATTTCTCAACTTCAAGTCTGCCCTATTTCTGCTAACCAGGAATATCTCATAACTCTCACAGCTTCTCTGTCCCTTATCCTTAAAACATGACGCACCATTTTTAACTCCCTCTCTATCTCACAATGCTCTCCCCACATATATTAGCTGAGATTGAGACCTTTGCTATATACTTCAACCAAAAGATTGATACCATCAGAGAAAGATTTGTCTTACAATATTAGCCACTCCTGTATATCTCTACCCTGTCCTTTCCCTGAATAACCTGCTTCTCCACCATCATGGATGAAAAACTGTCCACTTTTTATTCCAAATAAAATTGACCATATCTTGTCCCGTCTCATTCTTAACCTTTGTCCCAGCCCTAACTCACCTCTATTACCTGGGACTAACCTCTGGCATCTTCTCTTCTTCCTTTAAATATTCATCCATTACAACCAAACTCATGGAGCCTTCTCTTTGCCAGTCCTCTTTTACCTGATATTGCCCCATCTCTATATTGCCATTTGTCTGTAAACCAATTAACAGCATACCCTCCTTGGACTATTTTCCCTCTTACCCACAACTCTTATTTGACGGGCTGTAATCTGTTTTAATTTCCAACCACTTTACTCAAGAAGTATCATTTCTCCTTGCGGAGAAATGATACTTCTTGGATATCGGGCAGACGCCTCTCTCACAGCCAAACCAGATCTCACACTTTTCACTGACGAGGGGCAGTACCCCGAAACAGTGTCTGCAAATTGAGATTCTGGCTTGACTTTTATCCTAAGTCATGTAACAAGGCTCGTTAAAGGGTCGACATTAACTTTTAGGATTGCTACTTCCAATAGGTGGCACTAGAATTCTAGTCCTCTTCCTCTCTGAAGAGACAATTTGCATAATCAACCACTTTACTGAAACCATCTAAACCAAAGTCATTCATGATCTGTTAATTGCGCAATTAAATTACTTTGTGATCTTTCAACTACCTCTAACAGCAGCGAGCAGAGATGAGATCCGACCACTGCTAACTTGTTAACCACTTGTTAACCCCTTAAATGCCACTGTTAATCTCTGACAGTGGGCATATAAGGCACGTCATCCAGAGGGAGTGCTGTTCCACACACCCCAAAGCTATACAATCTCGTGGTGCAAATGAGGTTCCATGGTACTGTAACGGTGGGCCTGCTGAAGGCCACCGTGCCTGCCATGAAGGTACTTCATAGGAGAACATGATGTTCTCTATATATTGCAAAATCATAGTATTGCATTACAGTATATAGAACAAGTGATCAGATGATTGCAGTTTAAAGTCCCACAAGGGAACTAAGAAAGAAAGTTAAAAAAAAAGAAAAATGCTTTTACAAATATTAAAAAAAAATCAAAGTTTGACTCACCCCTTTCCAATTAAAGATAAAAAAGTTAAAAATGAATGTATTTCATGCTGTTGCATCCATAAAAATTGATTCTATCAAAATACAAAATTAACCTGTGCTGTAGAAGATATAAAAAGAAAATAATTTGAAACACCAAAATTGGATTTTTTGGGGTACTACAAATCTGCAATTTCTACCTCAAATTGGTGCCAGTAAAAATGTCAGCTCACCACACAAAAAACTACCTTTCATACAGCTCCATAAGAAAAAAATGATAACGTTACTGGTCTCAGTATATTGAAAATCAAACAATTTTTTATTTTTTACAAATTTATGATTCTGTTTATTCTATTTAAAGGCAAAACTTTGCAATACAATAATTAAAATAAAAAGGTGCACCTTTTCCTTTGGATTAATGTATGGTATGTCTGTTATTTTGCCTTTTTATAGGCTTTAGGAAGGTAGCTGGTTTAAAATATCTTTACAAGTTTGGTAATAGTACTGACCTGTAAAGGGAATCTGTCACGTCATTTTTGGCCTATGAGCTGCGGCCACTGCCATGCAGTGAACATAAGAATTATGGCAACTAGCGTTGAGCATTCCGATACCGCAAGTATCGGGTATCGGCCGATACTTGCTGTATCGGAATTCCGATACCGACATCCGATATTTTTTCAATATCGGGCATCGGAATCGGAAGTTCAAAGTTGATTGACAGCCGAAATGACGTCATCATGATGCGCGGTGTGTGCGCATCATGATGCGCCGTCATTTCGGGCCTTCCGGGGGTCTCTGCCGGCCTGCCGGGGGGCTGTGCCGGCCTGCCGGGGGGGCTGTGTGGACTGCCCGGGGTCTGTACCGGCCTGCCGGTGGTCTGTGCACCCTGTGGGGGTCTGTACCGGCCTGCCGGGGGGCTGTGCCGGCCTGCTGGGGGGCTGTGCTGATGTCCGGGGGTCTGTGCAGGCATCGTCCGATGGGACTACAAGTCCCATCTGGCGATGCCTGCTACCATGACAGTGATTGACACATTAGCCAATGATGGCACAGTAGTAGTCCCATCATCCAGCTAATGTATTAAATGTTAAAAAAAAAAAAAAAATACTACATACATACTACATACATACTACATGCATGCTACATACATACTACATACATACCACATATATACTACATGCATGCTACATACATACTACATGCTACATACATACTACATACATACTACATGCATGCTACATACATACTACATGCTACATACATACTACATATATACTACATGCATGCTACATACATACTAAATGCTACATACATACTACATACATACTACATGCATGCTACATACATACTACATGCTACATACATACTACATACATACTACATATATACTACATGCATGCTACATACATACTACATGCTACATACATACTACATACATACTACATGCATGCTACATACATACTACATGCATGCTACATACATACTACATGCTACATACATACCACATATATACTACATACATACTACATGCATGCTACATACATACTACATGCTACATACATACTACATATATACTCAATGCATGCTACATACATACTACATGCTACATACATACCACATATATACTACATACATACTACATGCATGCTGCATACATACTACATGCTACATACATACTACATATATACTACATGCATGCTACATACATACTACATGCTACATACATACTACATACTACATATATACTACATACATACTACATGCTACATACATACTACATACATACTACATGCATGCTACATATATACTACATGCTACATACATACTACATACATGCTACATACATACTACATACATACTACATGCATGCTACATATATACTACATGCTACATACATGCTACATACATACTACATGCATGCTACATACAATACATTCATACAATACATACATAGACATACAGTACATATAACATAGAGTAACATACTTACCAATACTTGTCACATTGTTCCCCGAAGCCATTGTCTTCTACTGAATAAATATTAACATAACAAACCACAAAAATACTCACCCATGATCCGAAGCAGTCCACAAGTGTGTCCCATGACGATCTTGGGTAGAGAACTGCAGCATCAGCTGTTGCTGCCGCTCTCTACGGGCTGCAGGAATCCAATGATGGAAGGAAGGTATCCTTCCGCACTGTATTCCTCCGCCACTTAAAAAAAAAAGTCCCTACTCTCACTTTATGGTAAAAGCTGATGCTGCAGTTCTCTACCCAAGATCGTCGTGGGACACACTCGTGGACTGCTTCGGATCATGGGTGAGTATTTTTGTGGTTTGTTATTTTAATATTTATTCCGTAGAAGACAATGGCTTCGGGGAACAATGTGACAAGTATTGGTAAGTATGTTACTCTATGTTATATGTACTGTATGTCTATGTATGTCTTGTATGAATGTATTGTATGTAGCATGCATGTAGTATGTATGTAGTATGTATGTAGCATGTATGTAGTATGTATGTAGCATGTAGTATGTATGTAGCATGCATGTAGTATGTATGTAGTATGTATGTAGCATGTAGTATGTATGTAGCATGTATGTAGTATGTATGTAGCATGTAGTATGTATGATGCATATATGTAGTATGTATGTAGTATGTATGTAGCATGTAGTATGTATGTAGCATGCATGTAGTATGTATGTAGTATGTATGTAGCATGTAGCATGTATGTAGCATGCATGTAGTATATATGTAGCATGTAGTATGTATGTAGCATGCATGTAGTATGTATGTATGTAGCATGCATGTAGTATGTATGTAGCATGTATGTAGCATGTAGTATGTATGTAGCATGCATGTACTATATATGTACTATGTATGTAGCATGTAGTATGTATGTAGCATGCATGTAGTATATATGTACTATGTATGTAGCATGTAGTATGTATGTAGCATGCATGTAGTATGTATGTAGTATTTTTTTTTTTTTTTTTACATTTAACACATTAGCCGGATGATGGGACTACTACTGTCCCATCATTGGCTAATGTGTCAATCACTGTCATGGTAGCAGGCATCGCCCGATGGGACTTGTAGTTCCATCGGACGATGCCTGCACAGACCCCCGGACATCAGCACAGCCCCCCGGCAGGCCGGCACAGCCCCCCGGCAGGCCGGTACAGACCCCCACAGGGTGCACAGACCACCGGCAGGCCGGCACAGCCCCCCGGCAGGCCGGTACAGACCCCGGGCAGTCCGCACAGCCCACCGGCAGGCCGGCACAGACCCCCGGCAGGCCGGCAGAGACCCCCGGTAGGCCCGTACAGACCCCCGAGAGGCTGTACAAGGGCAGGAAAGGGTTTTTCCAATTCCGATACCAGAAGTCTCATAGACTTGAATGGGACTTCCGGTATCGGCATCGGCGATACCGATACTTTTTTTAAAAATCGGCCGATCCATTCCGATCCGATATTTTGAAGTATCGGACGGTATCGCTCAACTCTAATGGCAACACTACGAGCAAATCTGTTAATACCTCAAATGTGTCCAGCAGTGTGTTCCAGTTCATATAGAGTGGGCGGGAATATGACCGCTTTCTTAAAGCTGGACAGGATTAGAGCTCCATTGCTTGAATAATTATGTAGCGCCTCCTTTCCCGCATCCAATACTTTATACTAATAGAGAAACAAAAGCAAAAGGCGGCAATGCCTTTCTTCCAACAGTCAATTAACAGAGAACTGTCCCGGCCGGTGACAGTCTCTTAATGTACTCACTGCTCCCTCGGTGCGCTAGCTATCTTCACAGCACGGTCCACAGCATTATGCCGCCGGCTGTAGAATAGGCACATGACCTTCGTGACAGCAATGGTCATGTGGTCGGGTGTAGTAAGTAGAGCGGACCAATTCCTTCCAAAGTAGTAGAGCGAAGGAATTGGTCCGCTCTACTTACTACACCCGACCACATGACCATTGATGTCACGAAGGTCCTGTACCTATTCTATAATGTAATATATGGTCTGGTCATGGTTGGCGGTATTTTTCTATTGTATGTGATATTATTCAGTCATTATGTGGGGGGGTAATATGTGGTCTTATCATGGTGTGGCAGCTTTTTGAACACATTTGGTCTGTGACTGCTGAGGCCAGAGATTAGGTGCAGCAGACAATTGAGATGACAGATGTTTAGGAGGTCATCTTTTGCTATTTGAGCAAGTTTCTTTAGTACTAATTTAAAAAGCTTGTATATACTATTCACTATAGTAAGCAGTGACGGACAATGTGACTGGAACAATGCGCACATGATAGGAAGCAATGAGACTAGCTACAGAGTTAGAGGTGGGGAAGGAAAGAAAAGTGCTTTTACTTTTAGCTCCTATTACTTATATTTTGTGGTTGAGAAAAGTGTACGTGAAAATGGGTGTGACTTTAAAATGAGCGTTGTTCCTTAACATAAATAGGGAACCTGTCGTTAAAAATTTGAATCCCAACTCGGGGCCCAGGGCTCATAAGCACATAAATATTCTCATATCTCTATATACCGAACATACTGTGCACATATACAGTATATATGCCTTGTTGTGTCTTAGCTCTTGTCTTACTCAGGAGGAGAAAGAAGCAGAGGTCTCGGATAACATATATTACAAAGTTTCTTATTCTCAAGTGTAGTTTTTATGTATGAAATAAGAAATAAAACATTGGTTACTCTTTACTAGAGATGAGCAAACATCATCGGCTCCCTCCTTATACAGCAAGCTATAGTGCTTACTGAAGAAGCTGTATCGGAGCGTTCCCAATGAACAGCTGTTCGGCGCTGCAGCTGCATGTGTAGCGGCTGTTTAACTGTCACAACACATGCATGGAGAGCCGAACAGCTGTTCATTGGGAAGGCTCCAGGTATCAGGGTTCCCGATGCAGCTTCTTCAGTAAGCACTATAGCTTGCCGAATAAGGAGGGAGCCAATGATGTTCACTCATCTCTACTCTCTACTTATTGTTCCTCTCTCTGAGTACAGCTATCCCTCTTTGATTGGCTCATTGAAGCTGAACCATGATGCTTACTTGCCTCCTTGGAATGCATCTTTGGTAGAAAGTAAATGTATCTCCACGTTTCTATTAGGGGCGACCACACCATATTGCCTACATCCTCTCCTAAAAATGTTTTTTTGCGGCTATGTACCACATCTACATCTCTCTGACTTGTTACATAAATATGAATTCTTAATCGCATTCTGGTCATCCTGCACCAACTTTATCTCTCTGAAGCAAACCACTTATAAAAGGCCAGTGTTTTTAGAAGACCTGTCCAAGATCATAAAAACTGAGCACAGCTTATGAAAGGGAAATAAACTGAAAGGCACATATGCTTATGAAACATACATAAAAGATCCTTCCAAAGACTACAGAAGTCCAGCACTATTTAAAGCCCTGACCTTACTAAAACCATTGGAATCCAAGAATACCATACAAATGAAGGGTAACCAAACAGGGATTTACTTTTATTTAATTTACTTTGATTTTGAAAACATTTCTACTTACTTAGAACATGTTCCTTCCTCATTCTGTGGTTTGGGCTGTACACCGTCTGAACTTCTTGACTCTAGTTGCATGTTTTTTATTTATAGGCTGATTAGATACAGAAATGGCGGCAGTGCATGTAGTGTGTACAATAATGTGCACTAACACTAGTCTCTGGTGTGAAAACCCACATATGGTTTTTCAAACTAAAACACATGCAGTGGAACAAGCTAATTATGCTAACTATGGAAAACGTTAAGGCTTTTACAGACCACGATGCATGGGCCAGCTGCTGGTTTTCTAATCTGAATTTAATATTCTTCCAGTCGATTTTTAGTAAGGTGACTCTCAGGGAGTTCGTGCATCGTGGTTCGTACTCAAAGGCCGGGATCACACTTGCGAGTGCTCACCAAATCTCTCGTATCAATACCCGGCACTGCCATCGGCACTCGGGACCGGAGTGTGTGGCAGCATAGAAATACATGCAGCCGGGCACTCCAGTCCCGAGAGCCGGCGGCAGTGCCGGGTATTGATACGCGAGTTTCTCGCATTGCACTCGCAAGTGTGAAAAATGGATGCATTAAACCAACTTTAGGGCTGATTCACACATTAATGCTTCTTTTAGTTCACAAACAATTGTTTTGTCAATATATCAGCTTTTACCATAAAAGTTTTTCTCATATGAAAAAAAAAACAACTTAACGAAGATTTCTTGTCGTATCAGTCAGTGAGAAAGGCACAACAAACAGATGGCACACAGATGGAATCCAAGTGCTGTCCAATGTTTTCACAGAGGCATAGACATTCTGTCACATCTATCAGAGGCCACAGGCTCAAAAAGGATAACTCGGACAGACTTGGCACTAGCCACTCTGTCGGACAGATTCCAAAGCAACCCCAACCTTCAATCCTTAACCCCCAGACAGAGGATAGTCAAAATTCATGCCGAGATCAAAAAACAGGAGGAATCAAGAAAACGCCACAAGCATTGACTGGCGCACTAGTCAGTTAGGAAAACTAACTGACTGACAGTGGAAGTCAGGGAGGCAGAGGTTTAAATAGCAGGCAGTCCCTCTCAGTGCCCTCAGAAAAGAGCAATTAAAAAAAGCAGATAATTATCCCCATAGTTCTCTGATCTCATTGTACCAAAGAGTTCCAGGAATAAAAGAGGACTGATATTGTCAAGCTTCACCTGCAACAAAGGCGCGGCGCCACCTTGCTGCCAAGCAGAGACCGGCACAGATGTTACACTTTCTTTAAGTTGGTATAGATGCAGCACATAAATGCATGTTCACATTGCACATTAAACAATGTTTACTAAGAACCCTATGTTATTCAAATGCACTTTTCCTTTTTTGCTTATTTAGTTATAGAATGGTATATGATCACTTTCATTGAGTTTCATTCATGACTTGTATCAGAATAATTTTTTTTCCAATTTTTCTAATTTTCTATGCCAGCAATGTAGTTTCAGTGTTCTAGAGTAATCATTCTTGGTAAATTATGGTGCAACCTTACTGTTTTTTACTTGGATCAGAGTCTCACATGTCTCCATGTTTTGGTGGGACCTATTAGTCCGCTAAAATGCCCATACATTAGAACAGTCCCACAGACTATAATAGGTATGAGTTCTAAAAACATGGAAGGAACTTGTACATGAAAGGCTGATGGCAGGGTGTGTCTATAGAGCAGCCACCCTCACTTGCATGGGCTAATGAGGCTTTAAGTTTGTAGGGAGCACCTCAGTGTCAGCACAAACTCATGCACTTATTGGTGGCCAAATAGGAGTGTGGCAATCAGCCGCTTGTGGCAACTGCCGTATATCCTAAATGAGAGCTTTTACCACCCCTTGACATCTTTGTTTTAGTAAATACCTGCATTCTCCAAGCTACAACCATTCTGCAGCATATTTTTGGTAGTATAGCAACATCCTCAACTGACTGCAAGTCATATCTAGTAAAAACTTAGAAAATTAAAATACTAAATTAATAGTTTCTAGTAGAATTTTTGAAGAATGTTAAACTGTCAAAATAAAGAAATAACAATTAAATAAAAGATAAATACATTATTATTATTAACATTTCAGAATATTAACCACAACAAAATGTGTAAAAAAGTTACATACATATTTCTGCGTTGTCAATGTTTTTCCATGAATTCCTTATTAATCACAAAATATTTTTGTACATTAAAGTTTTCCAGTAGAATGGGAAAATATATTTTTTTCATAGATAAAAATGGGAAGTGTTGGTTAAGGACATCCTGTCTTTCTTCCGCCGTAGACACGTGTGCACGCTTTTAAAGTTCCACTTTTTCTAATAATAAAAATAAATTGGTAGACTTGCCAACAACTATGTGTAGGGACATTTTATATGACTGTATTGTCTGACAATGTAAGGTACAATATGCTTACTAAACAGAAAAAAACTACCATACAATTTTGGAATAGATTTTATGCATTATGCATAATTATATTGGCTTTTGGATAATATTTTTTTCAAAGCTGGGAATAATCAGTTTGATTGTTGAGCACCGTGGTCTCACTATTGTATGGTCCTGCAAGATTCAGCTTGGCTATTTATTCATAGACTATGTGTACGGCCTTAGTCACACTTGCCGAATGAAAAATCGGACCGATTCTTTCGGCCGAGAATCGCACCAATGTTATCCGTATGGTGATCTGTGTGTAATCCATTTGCAATGCGATGATACGATTTCCTCGCTTCTGTGCATCCGTGTGACATCCGTATAGCATCCATATATCATGCGCGTGCCGTGATTTTATCACAGACTTGCAAAATGGACATATAATGGATCCATGGCTTGAAATGAATTAAAACCTAATCATCAACCCTATTAATTGGCTACACAACAAGTTAACTCCTCCAAGCTTTGCATTACAGTTCTTGCTGGTGTTTTGGTATTGCTGCTTTGTGTCCAACATGTCATATGGGCTTAACTTTATCACAACTGAGCGGGTTCTTTTCCACTGGGTTTAGTCCCAATGTTTTGGGGAGCCTTACCCAGTGATTGTGGATCCAAGGAGGCAGAGAAAAATGTCGGTACATCCGCTTATGAGGCGACGGCTGACTAAAGGTCATTTTCACTCTTTGTATGCTTCTTTATGCAGCCATCCTGACAAGTTCTACCAGTATTGTCAGATGACCGTGCCAACATTTGACATTCTTCTTGAGGCTGTGCGCCCTGGGATCACCTTCAAGGACACCAAGATGCGCAAGTGTATTTCCGCCGAGGAGCGCCTTTTACTTACTTTACAGTATGTATTCATCCTCTATGTTGCTTATGTATTTAAATTGGGTTTTTGCTAAATACATTGATCCCTTCTTTTTGTTTTAATGGCTTGTTCCCTTTTTAATAAACAATTTTTACATTTCATTTTGCCTTTGACATTCCATGCTGTTTGCAATTGTTCCCTAGGCATTGAATTGTTTTGTCTTTTGGTTAGGCAGGACTTAGTTTGCACTGTCCATAACTTTTATGATGTCTTAAACTGTTTAGATGAGCCATGGATATGTTCTTTGCTCATTTTATTTTTATTTCCCTTATAGATTCCTATCCACTGGGCTCTCCTATGCGGCTCTTCATGTTGAGTTTTTAATTGGAAAATCCACCATCTCAGGTATTGTCCGTTCTACGTGCTCAGAAATATGGTCCTGACTGCATCAGTTGGTAATGCCTGAGCCCAAAAAACAATACTGTCTATGGATAGCCCGTGGCTTTGAGGAAACGTACCAGTTTCCAAACTGCATTGGCTCTCTGGATGGGAAGCACATCCATGTTCGTAAGCCCCCAAACTCAGGGTCCCAATATTATAATTATAATCATTTTTTTTCTGCAGCGCTGTTGGCCCTGGTCGACAGCACATACAGGTTTATAATTGTAGATATTGGGGCCTGTGGAAGAACTGGAGACTCCAGAGTCTTCAATTCTTCCATAATGGGTCGGCGGCTGCGCACTAATGACTTGGACCTCCCACTCCCACATCAGCTAGCAGGGTCTACTATGGAAGCAGTGCCTTATGTGATGGTTGCTGATGAGGCCTTTCAATTAACCCTCAAGGTCATGGAGGCCCTATCCACATAGAGCCCTGGACCACCGGCGCAGAGTCTTTAATTTCCTCCTATCCCGTGCACGACAACTGGTGGAGTGTGCCTTTGGCATTCTCTGTGCCAAATGGTGGGTCCTGCAGTCAGTTATTCAACTTAGTGAAGGAAATGTGAATGAGGTTATTAAAGTCTGTGTGATACTTCATAACTTCACCAGAATCCATGACTGTACATCAAATGATGGTGATCAAGTGGCGGATGTAAATAATGGCAGGCCTACTACATATGTACATCATCCACGTCGTCAGCTCTCTGAATTTAAAGTGCGGGATGTGTTTTCAAAATATTTTGTTTCACCAGAGTGATATACTCCATGGCAAGACAATGTGTGCCATCCCTGCGGTCTCAGTCACCACAAGGTATTGGACTTCATCCAGCGGTGTGGAACTCTGCTCTCAGGTAAGGAAGGGGCGCTGCCAGGACTCACACACCCAGCATCCAACACTAATCCTCATCTGGCCAGGGGGGGAGTTAAGTAGAGGGTATGGGTGGAGGAAGTTAGAGGGGGAGGAGTCGGAGTGTGGTAAGCAGAGAGCTATTAGACTAGAGGGACAGTCTAGAAGCGGGGCTGAAGCTGAGTGCAGCTTGTACCCAGACTACAGAAAGAGAAGCAAGAGGGAAGGAAAGGATCCAGTAGTGGAGAGGAAGAAGAGGTCTCAGGGGCACGGATAGTGAGAATCTATCCGTGGGGCCCGTATCCATCAACGTGGTTAGTGGAGTGACCAGGTCGCAGTTAGGGGAGAAACTAGGAAACCGGAGGCTGCAGTATTTGCAGGTGCTGTAGCCATATCCATACATATTCGCTGAAAAGGCAGACACATAGGATCCAGGGGTCTGACCAATGTCGCCCGACAAGATCCGAGTCTGCTGGCTCGGGACACTGTGTATAAAGACGCAGGGCAGGAGAGGTAGTAGCCAGCGTAGTGAGACGGCCAGGAAAGGAACATGTAAGGGAGCCCTAGCAATGTGCACTCCAAGCTACTTGAGAGCTGTCTGGACCACTATCCCTGAGGACACAGCACCCCTCGGCAGGGGTTTGTACCATCTGAACTGTGAGTAAAACTCGTGAAGACTGCACCATGCTATGTCCTCCAATTTATTGCTGCGTCACTTTCCCTGCACTAGAACCACCATGATCACCATTCCTTACACCATAACTGCACTGGGAAAAAAGGTCTGCCTGTGGAGAGCTGAACCAACTCTGCTGCATTAACATCTACGGTGACAGGACAATTGTGTACAAGATAATTGTGTACGGACTATTGTGTACAGACAATTGTGTACAGGCCAATTGTGTACAATGACAATTGTGTACAAGGCAATTGTGTACAAGGCGATTGCCCTGTACACAATTGTCCTTGTACACAATTGTCCTTGGACACAATTGGCCAGTACACAATTTTCTGTACACAATTGTCCGTACACAATTATCTTGTACACAATTGTCATGGAACCAACATCTACCCCAGCGGACTGAATCTGCAGTGTCAGCTAATACCTTTACTTGCCGAGTACCACAGGTGGTGTCACGAATCTCTCATAAACTTTATTTCCCCTTTTAATATCATCATTTTCATTGGAAGCCTAGGGCCATGGACCGGGTCACTGTTGCCGTGACACATCCCTTTAAGAACTGGCCCAGTACTGAGTATTCCCATAGCCCTGGCAGGGGCTCCACAATGCAGTGTCTATATTATTTTTTTGTTTGGGGGGGAATAAAGTTATGTTAATATTTGAAGTGTGTGATTTGTTGGCCTAATAATGATCTTAAACTGATATTAAGCACATCATCTATATAGTTCTTACAGCACAAACTACACAAATTGAATTAACTTGTTTTAATCAAACCATTTTTTTTTAACAAAAATAACCATATTTTAACCATATGGCATATTGGGACAGTATAACTGGGCCTACAAAAACTTGCAAACAAACCCAAAAGTTTTCTCGTGATGACTCTTTGCATTACAAATTATGGTATGTTGGTGGAGGTGATGGCAGGAGGACAGCCTGAGAGGTTTGGCTACTTTTTGTGGCAACCTGAGTGTGACCCTGAGAGATAGATGATGAGCTAGGATTACGGACCAAGGAAGGGACCTGTTGTGGAACACGGTACTGTGCAGTTTGGTAAGGATGTAGGTAATCCTGTGTATTGGCGTGACCCATTTGTTCATACCCCCCAAAATGGCCATGTCGACCATAACCATGTTGTGACCACTCTCGAACAGTGGGACTGCTCTAGTGGCCATATTGGGCAGGTGCAGCTAGAGCCAAAAATTGGACATTTTGGGGCCAATGTTGGTTTGGGGCGTGATGTGGCTATGATGATGGCATCCATGTGGGATGTGGTTCAGCAACTGATAGTGCCTGCTCATCCTGGATTCCAAGCATTTCGAGTTGGTGGTTGCTGGACATTTGCCAACTTTTTAGGTATGATTCTTTTGTGGGGTACATGTGTCAATTAAAATTTGTATGGCTCCTCTGGCCCGCAGCCTCACCTCACGGGGAATTGTACGCAGAAAGCAAGCAAGACTGCGTGCATATGCTTCCTCACCATTGTCATTCACAGTGCATGAAAGGTAGTCCAAAACCCCAGTGTCCACTTTTCGCCTGTTAACGGTGGTGGAAAGCTCCCTCCTGCGCCGGCCACTACGTGGGATGGCGGCAGCTGGGGGAGAAGTATCCAGGGGGTACTGTTGGACTACTACTGTGGCCCCGATCATCGTCTTCTGGATTGCCCTCCTGTCGTGCAGAAGGTGCTGCTGGTGGTGGTGGTTGATGATACTGCTGAAGATGGGCCAGACACTTCTTCAGCTTCACCAACAGGGTCGATGTTGACCTCGGAGTCCGAAGCAGTTTCCCGCTCGGTAAGGTTCGAGCCAGTTCTGTTTTTTAGCACAAAGTTGAAACAAAAAAAATATTAAGATTTGCCCATGAGGCCATGTGTAAAATTTGGGGTCATGCATGCACTTACGGACATAGATCCATAACGGGAGCAAGAAAATTTAATCGGTCATAATAAATGTATTTTCTTTTTATGGTTCCTCAGCACCACTCCTAGCCCACTGCTGGCGCTCACGGCGGAACTGGTCACCGTCTAGTAACATCAAACACTGCAAAGTTACACAATAAATATTTTAATCACAGTGTTTGCCTTGCCAAATGTAGTTTATAGTGTAATGTGGCATGCTACTTGCAAAGAGTAAAGTGTGAAATAGTCAGGATATTACAAACATCACATATGATGTTATGTTCATTTGTTGCTTCATTTGTACTTTTTTTTAGTTTTTATACAGTATGATTGTAATTACTAATTTCATGCTGCACCTCACGAGGACTTTCCTTATAATTGGGGAACATTTGAGTGCAGATTCGCTTCCACGCGGCATCCTTTCGTGCGTGGTCAGAATAATGTACATCACGCTGGTACAATATTTCTGGCCTCTCCTGAACCAGAACTATTTTTTCCACATTTATGTGTCTGGCCATGCTGCTGGACAACGTGGAGGCATGTTCCGGGATTTTTCTAGAGGTTGCCAGTGAAATTTGCATGCCAAAGCTTGATAATCGATGAGGCAAGTTCCTGTCATCTGGAAAATGCTTGCGTATTTCTCGCAAGTCACACCGATGGTCCATGTGGTGTGCGATTTTTTTTTTTTCTCGCACCCATAGACTTGCATTGGCGAGACTAGGCCAACATATGCGTATAATCGTAGCATGCTGCGATTTCTCTTGCACGTAGAATACGCCCGAGAAAAAAAACGGTGATGGGAGCTGCTCCATAGAGTAACAGTGGTCCGAATGCTATGCGATATTTTATCGCATATCACTCATCCGTATTCAATGCTAGTGTGACTCCGGCCTAAAATGAAGCAAAGTATAGGGATGCATAGGCAATATTGGCTGGCAAGGTGTTATATTTTGACTGATGACATATACTATGAACAAATGTATTGGGACACTCACATGTTACACCTACAGAAGCTTTTATGAAACACAATCTAAATACTCAGGCATTAATATGGACAGGATCCCTCTTTGCAGGTATAACTGCTTCTACTTTTCTGTTTTGTACAAGGTTTTTTGGAGATTGTCTGTGGGAATTTTTGCCCATTCACCTAGAAGAACATTTGTGAGGTTAGAAACAGATGTTGCATGAGAAGGCGTGGCTCACAATCACTGTTATAGTTCACTCTAAAGGTGTTGGATGGGTTGAAGTCAAGGCTTTGTTCAGTCATGTCTAGTTCTTCCGCACCAAACGTACCCAATAATGTCTTTATAGACCTCGCGTTGTGCACTGGGGCACAGACATACTGGAACAGAAAATGAAAAGGGGGAGACAGGGCGCTTCCAATGCGTAGGTCTGTATGGAAAGTAGATGAGTGCACAGCAAGTGTTAGGCTCACCTGATAGGGTTGTGAGAGTCACAACACCTATAATCGCATAAAACAGCTGCAGCAGTCTGCACGAGGTCCAAGGACTTGGTACAAAGAGAAGGCTGGTAGTGCAATAAGAGACTGCACTGCTGTGGTAGAATTCAAGATATCTTTATTGCCAATGTGTTTCCTGAGCTCAGGAAACGCATTGGCAATAAAGATATCTTGAATTCTACCACAGCAGCGCAGTCTCTTATTGCACTACCAGCCTTCTCTTTGGAACAGAAAATGAGCTTACCAAACTATTACCACAAAGTTAAAAGCTACATTTGTCTACAATGCCTTGGCATGCTGAATATGAAGATATATTTCTCTTCACTGCAGCTTAGGAGGCTAGGCCAACACCTGAAAAACAACCAACAGCATTATTTTTTCTCCACAAAGCGTTATAATTGGCACAATATGGTCAGAGAGGTAACTTTCTCCTTGCATTTGCAAAACATAGGCTCATCCATCAGACTAGCAGATAGAAATGCAAAGATTTATCTCTCCACAGAAAACGTTTCCACTACTTCAGTGTCCAGTGGTACAGTGCTCTTACCCCATTCCTTCCAACGCTTGGTACTGGGCTTGGTGATGCAGCTGTTCAGCCAATGTTTTGGCTCAAGTTTTTTCTGTTGCTGCCAATTCCAGTGAAGGCTGGGAGTTATGCAGTCAGAAAAACCTTGATGACTTTTATGCATGACTTTTGGGCCTCAGCACTCAGTGACCCAACACTGTAATTTTTTATGGTTTGCCACTTCATTGCTGACTTGCAGTTCTTAAACACTTCCACATTTTAATAATAATACCACTCACAACTGAATAGTTAGGAGGGAAGAAATTTCACACACTGACTTATTACTCTGGTTGCAGAGTAAGTGAGCTCTTTAGAACGACCTATTCTTTCACAATTTTTTGTGGCTAGAGGCTGAATTTTATACTCCTTGTGCGGCATTGATCCCTGTTACAGCTAGGGGGCACTGTGTGTTCTCAAACACAAAATTATTGAAAATGTAAGGGCAAAGCTGAAAAGGCAGGTGCGAGCAAAGCGACCTACAAACCTGGATCAGTTACACCAGTCTTGTCAGGATGAATGGGCCCAAATTTCAACCAACTATTGTGAGAAGCTTGTGGAGGAATATCCCAAACGTTTGACCCAAGTTATTCAGTTTATGGGCAATGGTACCAAATACTAATGAAATATATGTAAACATTTGACTTTGCAGTAAGTAATAAAAATGCCTTAAACATTCTCTCTCTCATTATTCTGGCATTTGGTAAATATTAATAATTATGGTAATCCTAATTGACCTAAAACGGAATAGGTTTATTCTGATTTCATGTCAGATATTGAGAAAAGCATGCATATGTGTGCTTTTTATATAGTGTATGTAAATTCTGGTTTCAACTGTAGTTAATAAATAACATTTACCACATGTCTACTTAACATCTGAATCATTTTTTAAAAATAATTTTTTTGTTAGGAAGTTAGAAGGCTTAAAAGTTGATCAGCGATTTCTCATTTTTCTAATAAAATGTTCTGATTGTTCCACTTCTGGTTTTTGCTTACAAATACTGACGTAAAACACTGACCAAATACTGAATCTATGAACGTGGCCTAAGGGTAAATCGCATCCTATGTTTTTCAAATAAAAAGGCGTTTAAGGAATAAAAAAACAGTAACTTTTGGTTTCTTACATTAACATCCCAATCTATCAATGTTAAAGCATAGTTCTATGCCAAAAATTGTATTTGATGATTGCCTAATTTCTAAGACTTCTGTGGGTTCCAAGAACAAAATGGACAGAGAAGCACAGCATTTAATTCTAGTTAATGCATCTGTCTTGCATTCCCTGCACAAGTCAAGTAGGAAGAAAGGCGCTGCATTTCTTCTTCCTGACAAATCAATGGAAAAAGAGTAGAGAAATTAGTTTAAACGTCTGCAAAGGTTTACTAAAGCCATTTATTATTTATTACAAAAGTGTAATTTGAAGTTTCTAGGCTTAATTTAAAATCTGATAAAAAGACCCATCATCTACCACGTGTCATTTATAGTACTGGTATTTTTTTAATATTTTTCAATCAGTTTAACTTAAGATCCAGTAATTCATTATCAATGCATAAGTTTGCAATATTTCATGGCAAAACTATAACCCGTTATTCCACCTTTTTATGCTATGCTTTGTTGTCATTGTTTACACCATGTTCGTGTGTGAGCAACATATGCTTCACATTTGGCTGCTTTGTGACTAAAGGCCCCTTTACATTTAGCGATGCACCAGCGATCCGACCACGATATGACCCGGTCAGGATCGCTGGTGCATCGCTAAATGGTCGCTAGAGAGCTGCCAAACAGGCAGACTCACCAGCGATGTAGCGACGCAGCAGCGGTCGTTACTTACTTTTCAGATGCGATGATGATGACGTCCTCCCGCCCGCATCCGCGCGTCGCTCGTTGCCACAGCAAGAAGGCCAGCAGGAAGCGCCCGACGAGAAATGGTCCCGGCCGATCTCGCGCGATCAGCGACAGACAGCGGGGGAGCCGGTCGGAGGTAAATATCACACATAGTGATATCGCTAGCAATATCGCTGCTGCGTCACAAAATCGGTGACGCTTTAGTGATATTGCTAGCGATATCGCTATGTGTAAAACCCCCTTTACCATTGGGGCAATGAATGATGCTCAAATGCATTGGCTACAATATGATATGTGACTTCTACCCATAACAGAAAGTTTAAGGGGTTGTCCACAATATTATTTTACTTTATATTCTATAAAAAAGATACTCCCCTATCAAACCCCCTGTGTTCCTCTGTACCACTGCGTATACTAATTCCTTTTACAATGGGGGATGCCTCATGACTGCTGCAGGCAGTCAATGTTAGGGTATATTTTCATGTGGCGTTTTTGCAGTGTTTCCTGCAGTGGTGCATGCACAGATTCAGGTCTCAGCTCAATGACGAGTCAAGATCCAAATCTGCGCCTGCGCTTTCTCCGGCGGCCATATTCCTGAAGCCCAACAACTGGAAATCAATATACAGAGTGGGGCCTCTGCTTCTGCCTCACCACCGACATTTCCTACCTGGACACCACCTCCTCCCAGCCCAGGGCCCACAGCACCTCCTCACTCCTGCTGCCGACTTCTTATCGCCACTCACTCCCAGTAAGCTACATTTGGACATAAGAAGCACCCGAATTTTCCTCCCAAATTTGGTGCATCTTATAGTCTGAAAAATTAGGTATATTTAACGCAGCGTTTTCCAGTTCCAGCCCAAGAAATGAGATTTCTGAAAGATTTTTTTTTCTCGCACTTATTTTGTGCCCTGTTGCTTTTTTCCAAAATATAGCATGTCAATTCCTTCAGCACTTTTACAGCACTTTTCATTTATTAAAATGAATGGGTAAAAAATGCAAGTAAAACGCTATGAAAACTCACTTAAAAAGACTAAAAAAAATGCTCTTATTATACACAAGTTTTTTGGTGCAGAAGAAAATGCTGCCAAAATATCACTTATGAACAAACCCTTACTGATTGGCTGCAACTGTGATGTTCCATACTAGCCATAAAAGACAGTCTTCTGGCCATCTACCATAGCACGGATGTAATCTAACTTCTACAGCTAAACCTTAGCCACTGATTGGCTTCAGTGGCCATCTGATGACATTGAAGAGACTCGTGGGACATACTGTATCTAGCAGTTTATAAAAAAGTCTGGAGTCTGCTAAGTCAGTATCTGCTTTTTTTTATTCTAAGATATGCTACATGTATTGTACTGTATAATAAAATATTGTAGTGTATAACCTGTCTAAATGTGAAAAATAAAGGTTGTGAACCTCTGGCTTACGTATCCTACCATCTTTTTAAAGTGAGTGTAGTATACAGTATATTATTTATGGATTTTGGATCAGATAATACCCCCAGATATAGAGAATATAATTGTAACTATAAGGCACCATTGAGTCTTAAGCCCCCTATAAACCTTCCAGAGTGACCCTCTCTCTTGTCACTGCTATTTTTTGTTTCCACTCCCTATCTCTAAACAGTTTTTCTACTTTTTTTCCATTATTTTTTGGTTGCTTCCAAAATCTGTACAAACTATAACTTATACCATTGTGGATCCACATGTTAGTTCAAAGATGCTTATCAGCTATTTGCAGTGTATTTTAGTAAGGTTAAACTCTAGACTACCCTCTCCATCTTTTTAGGACTATCATATCTTGGGTTTACAACAGACCAATAACTTTAGTCTGGTTATCATTTGAACTGATTAAACACAGAAGTGTGCATATCTCTTTTGTAATTCCCTATACTGTTAAAGGGAACTTGTCAGGTCCGATAATGTTATTAACCTGTAGATATAGGTTTAATCTGCATGCTAACACCATTATGATTGCTCTGAGCACGGCAGCTGTAAACACGCCCCAGTCTGACTGACAGCTAGCTCTGCACTAATGCTGGGATGTGCTTACAGCTGCTACCGCTCTAAGTGCTGTGAGCGGTGACAGTTAATGCTCCAGGCACGCCTACAGTCATGGCCAAAAGTATTGACACCCCTGCAATTCTGTCAGATAATATTCCGTTTCTTCCTGAAAATGATTGCAAACACAAATTCTTTGGTATTATTATCTTCATTTAATTTGTCTTAAATGAAAAAACGCAAAAGAGAATGAAGCAAAAAGCAAAACATTGATCATTTCACACAAAACTCCAAAAATGGGCCAGACAAAAGTATTGGCACCCTCAGCCTAATACTTGGTTGCACAACCTTTAGCCAAAATAACTGCGACCAACTGCTTCCGGTAACCATCAATGAGTTTCTTACAATGCTCTGCTGGAATTTTAGTCCATTCTTCTTTGGCAAACTACTCCAGGTCCCTGATATTTGAAGGGTGCCTTCTCCAAACTGCCATTTTTAGATCTCTCCACAGGTGTTCTATGGGATTCAGGTCTGGACTCATTGCTGGCCACCTTAGAAGTCTCCAGTGCTTTCTCTCAAACCATTTTCTAGTGCTTTTTGAAGTGTGTTTTGGGTTATTGTCCTGCTGGAAGACCCATGACCTCTGAGGTAGACCCAGCTTTCTCACACTGGGCCCTAAATTATGCTGCAAAATTTGTTGGTAGTCTTCTGACTTCATAATGCCATGCACACGGTCAAGCAGTCCAGTGCCAGAGGCAGCAAAGCAACCCCAAAACATCAGGGAACCTCCGCCATGTTTGACTGTAGGGACCATGTACTTTTCTTTGAATGCCTCTTTTTTCTCCTGTAAACTCTATGTTGATGCTTTTGCCCTAAAAGCTCTACTTTTGTCTCATCTGACCAAAGAACATTCTTCCAAAATGTTTTAGGCTTTTTCAGGTAAGTTTTGGCAAACTCCAGCCTGGCTTTTTTATGTCTCGGGGTAAGAAGTGGAGTCTTCCTGGGTCTCCTACCATACAGTCCCTTTTCATTCAGATGCCGATGGATAGTACGGGTTGACACCGTTGTACCCTCGGACTGCAGGGCAGCTTGAACTTGTTTGGATGTTAGTGGAGTTTCTTTATCCAACATCCGCACAATCTTGCGTTGAAATCTCTTGTCAATTTTTCTTTTCCGGCCACATATAGGGAGGTTAGCCACAGTGCCATGGGCTTTAAACTTCTTGATGACACTGCGCACGGTAGACACAGGAACATTCAGGTCTTTGGAAATGGACTTGTAGCCTTGAGATTGCTCATGCTTCCTCACAATTTGGTTTCTCAAGTCCTCAGACAGTTCTTTGGTCTTCTTTTCTCCATGCTCAATGTGGTACACACAAGGACACAAGACAGAGGTTGAGTCAACTTTAATCCATGTCAACTGGCTGCAAGTGTGATTTAGTTATTCCCAACACCTATTAGGTGCCACAGGTAAGTTATAGGTGCTGTTAATTACACAAATTAGAGAAGCATCACATGATTTTTCGAACAGTGCCAATACTTTTGTCCACCCTCTTTGTTATGTTTGGTGTGGAATTATATCCAATTTGGCTTTAGGACAATTCTTTTTGTGTTTTTTCATTGAAGACAAATTAAATGAAGATAATAATACCAAAGAACTTGTGTTTGCAATCATTTTCAGGAAGAAACTGAGTATTATCTGACAGAATTGCAGGGGTGTCAATACTTTTGGCCATGACTGTATATGACTGAAAGCTGGCGGCTCCCAGGAAAAATAAAGTTAATTTTCTCCTGGATGTCACACTTACAGTTCTGTCATCAGACAGCTATATAATGCTTTTAACCTGCAGTTTAACCATACTGTATATCTGCAGGTTAATAACAATATCGGACATGATAGGTTCCCTTGACGCTTCCCCCTCATACACTTTAGACAGCTGTCTCCTCCATATATAAGAACATTTGGCTCAGGTGAGCACTCCTTTGTTCTGTATAAGAGGGCCGCTGCCAGAATAATCTGGCTGTGGCTTATCCTTTAGAGAGCAAAAGGATCGGCAGCCCAAAATTATTCTTTCTGGATGCTTAGATCCCTTGACTTCATCTGTCAGGGACAAGTCAGAGGTCCCAATACACATTAGACTTTTTTTTAGTCCAATGTGTATAGGTTTCTTCAGTTTTAGGCAGTTCAAACAATTGTATAGAGTTCATAAATAACTGACATGAAGTCTACAGTATGTAATCTTCCAAAACTGTTATACCATTTCAAGTAAGGAAATCAAGAACTTTCATAAAAGATTAAGCTTATCAATTCAAATTATAAAATGACCAATGCTTAATATATGCATCATATATTTTGACATGATTTATCGCCATGCATTATGTAGATGGAAAATTTTAGTTATTGGTTAATGGCAATATAAGAATATACAGAATACCAATAAAGATGAAATCATTTTCCTGGCCCTGTTCTACTATATAACAACCTCTGTGGTCGGATGGCTAATAGCTACTTAATGTTAGCCACAAAAAACAAATCTTACTCAAATAAGCCTCCCTTTTTATACATGCTCAGCCTTATAGTTTTTTGCACTAACCGCTTGGTTTTCCCAGAACGGACATGTAATGTTTCCATAACAAGGCTCTGAAGTCTGGATGAGTAGCTCACATTACCCTTAAATGGATGAAAGTGATAAGGAGCTTTTCAAAAAAAGGCTCAAGGGAGCACACAATATGTTCCATAGATCCTTGCGTTCATGATTTTCAATATTCACAACACTATTTTTGCAGTAATTGGGGAATATTGCTATTGCCCTCCATGTGTCATTGGACCTGCTTGGTGGTTTTAGTGGAGGTTTGGTAAAGATAAGACGTATTCTTAATAAATATTTTTCTGACAGGAATTTGGAGAAAGTGCGGAATGAAACATAGTTTCCCGCTTTTCCATCAGCCTCTGCTAGACGGAGAGATCTGTAAATGTCTGAAGCTTCTGTAGACTCAGTGGAAAAAAAAGTACAGGTCAAGGGGCAGGTCTGAGTGGTCTGAAATGGACTAGACATTCTTGGGTCATTTCCAGTGCTTCTTCATTGCTCCTTGATACATAATGCAAGACTTTGATGGACATCCAGTTTTTCAATCGTCCCTTCCAGTCCGCATTAGGTATAGATGGAAAAACCGATAGACCAAACTCAAGTAAGAGCATAAATTCATTCTTGCCCTACTTCTTCCAGTAGACATTAGATGCTTTAACCCACAATGCTTTTCTAATCTATAGCATCTTGGTCTGTCTTGACTCCAGAATGCCACTTATCCACAGACACTCCTTTCTTTGTTAAATGAGAAGGCAATGACTTCTGCTTATTGGTTTCACAGCAGCCAAGTCTCAACAACTGCTGAATAGCATGTTGCGGAGCGTAGCAGAATATTTCCCAGCTGCATTGCATTGAAAACTTGTTGACATAATGTAAAACATCACTAGAACTGAAATTGGTACCGTGTGGGTAACTATGTAATAATGGAACATATGGTTTTGTTTTGTCAGTTTTCTTAGGTTACTTTTTGCAGAAACCTAATTGCTTTTGGTAAAACACAATCCCTGTTGTTTTGCATTATATCATTGGACTTGTTGCTTGGGAGGTAAATAAATCAGCATGTCTGTGAGTTTTTTATTGCAGTGCACTGGGGGACTGAGATTAAATAACTGACCGATTGATCAGATTTCATTGAGCCACGACTCTCATTAGGCACATGTTGTTTCACACGTTGCCTGATTTAGACAAAGTGATGACATATCTAAGCAGATAACATGATACCGATGATGTGCTTAACATGCAGCTTCATTCCCAATGTTCGAATCTGGCTTCAAACTAACAGAAGTCATTCCTTAGGACATTGGCACATAATATAAAATATAAAATAAATGACAAGGTGCCAGACTTACAAGGTGACCCTCTCTCTTCTTCGTGTCATTTCCTTCCTTTCCTATCTTTAACCCTTCTCCCTACTTTTGATCTTTTACCTTTGGTTGATCCGACATCTGTACAAGATATCTCATAACGATCCACATGATGGTGCAAAGCTGCTTCTTCTTCTTTTTTTTTACATAATTACGCTTTATAGCTCTTTATTTTGTTTTTTACTTCTTTTATCATTTTTATTTTGCCGACTAAACAGCTAATTTTTATAAACTACCTTCACTTTATCAATTTAGGACTTTATCTATTTAAGACTGTTGGACTTACAAAACATCAATAGTTTTAGCCTGATTACTATTTAAACAGATCAAACACATAAGATTGTATATCTCCTTTGTGATGCCCTGTACTGTTATTATTTATTATGCTTTGATTATACATTGCTATCATATTCCACAGTGCTTTACATATATTATCATTGCTGTCCCCAATGGAGCTCACAATCTAAACCGCATGAAACCAACGCAATTTTGGGTTTGGTTTGTCCTTGGTGGGATTTGAACCCAGGACCCCAGCGCTGTAATGGTAACCACTGAGATACCATGCTGCCAAGACTAATGTATAAAGACTGACTGCCGCAGATAAATGACAGCAAATCAGCTCCATAAGTGTAAGCAGGTCAGCTGTCGGTTTAGACACTCCATTAGATAATCCATGACCGCATATGGCGAGTCCAGTTTTCTCTCTTTTCCCATTATCATATCCAATCCGACTCCCTCCTGTATCCCCCCTCCTAAAATAACACATGCTACAACTTGAATTCTTTGGATAATTTTGGCCACAGCGGCCAAGTTTATTAACAAACAATAACATTTAACAATAAGCATTAATATATAATCATAATGCAAAATATGAGGGGAGGGTTCTTGGAGCTAAAAGATCTGGCTAAAACCTTTTGGCCAAAAACCAATGGAAAAACTCGACCACCATGTTACCCTCAGCCGTCCATCCCCAGCTCGAGGGCACCGTAACTCCCGTTCCGGGAGACTAACCACCAGAGCTCCCGAGGTAAAACCCCGTCCAGAGCCCATAACCAAAAAGCCAGATCCCCCATACCATTTTACTTCCAAATCCTTCCCCGACCAATCATCGTCAACTCCAAGAACCCCACCCCCCGCCAACCACGAACAGCCCTGGCCACCTCAGGCTCGAGAGTGCCCCAAAGCCACCAAGGCCCTCTCTATCCCCTCTTTTATTGCTAATGCCCACAAATCAATTCCAATAGAATTTAAATGGACCCCGTCGTCCAACCAACAGTTACCGACACCCGATTCCAACTCAAAATGCCTAACACTAATACCCCCATTCCTAGATACGTATACCGACACTGCTCGATTCAATTTTGCCCTGTTAATCCCTTTGAAAGACCTCGCTTGCCTCCTCCTCTTTCTGGGTACCATGTCTGACCACACAGTCAACACTTCCGGGAAAGACGTCCACAATCTCAAAAAATTGGAACGCATGTCCCTAATCAATTCCCTCACCGGCCTGACCCCCCAGATTGTTACCACCCGCATGTATGACAAGAACGTCGGGAGATCTATCAAGGCGAGCGGACTTGGCTACTTCCGAAAGCACCCTGCTCCAAACCATGCCTCAAAAACCCAACCAACGGATCACCACTTGTTCCCTCCTAAAGCCCAGTTGCCTACCATCGGCATCAGCTCGTAGCGCACCCCAATACACGTACGAGTGTCCAAATATCCAGGCCAGAAAGGGGTCACCACCTGAAAAAATATAACATAACATGGAAAAACAAATCCCTTAGCATCAAACAATGACAATTAATGCCGAACATACAATAAATAATGATCCGACCTCCACCTGCCAATTCTCCTGATCACCTCAGGCCCCAAACCAAGACAATCAGCCTCAGACGCGGCCCCAATCCTAAAGGAATGGTACCCATACATATCCGGGGGTAGGCCAAGCTCCGACAGTCCCTTCTTCAAAACCATAATGAACTGAAAACGAGACAAATAGGTACCGTCCGCATGGCACAGCAAAGGACCCACTCTACCTGCCGACCTTTCCCAATACAACTCCAGACACGTCCGAGGGCACATAACTGCCCTGTCAACTCGCCCCAACACTACCCGCCTGCCTTTTCCCAGTTGATCGGTTTTGGAACGCCGAATCCAAAAAACAATGCCCCCCCCGCCCAAAATTCCACATCTTCAGCCAAAACCCTGTGACCCTGCTACCTGACACTACCTCACCGATGCGCATTGCTCCAAAAAAGGCCAAAGAAAAAGCCAACCTAAATAATGCCAGCTAAAAACCAGAAGTACAAATACCCTCCAAGACTCTCCCCAAATCTTCCAACGCACTGAACGAAATACAGTAGGCCTCCGTTTGTTGCAAGTTTTATTACTCCTGCGAAAACCTTGCAACGCCTGTCTAACCAAAAATTGCCTCGTCACGTCCGTCACATCCTGTAATCTGAAACCGAAAGCCAAACCCGCTACAAATTTGCTCACCTTGGAAGCAGACCAACCGCTGTCGGCCGCCTTACCAATAAAAAACAATACTGCCAACATCCAATCCTCCTTGCTGTCCACCCTGCCCCATTCGGACACCCAACTCTGCCATACTCGCCTCGAGGATTCGTAGGCCGACCAGGTCTGGTGCGATACCGATTCCCGGATCAATGGTCCCACTCTTCCGTAATCACTCGCCACAGATAAGAAGGGCATTCCACGTCCGATTCGTCCGCTCCTGGCGCCAACTCTCGAAAACGCCCCCACTGAAAACGAGACAGAGAATCTGCTATTGAATTTGTAACGCCGGGCACATGCACTGCTGAAATCCCCGCATTCAACTCCAGACACCGCAGAACCCTAACCAATCTGATCACCGGGGGGGGATGAAGCCGACAAACTGTTAATCACCGCCACTACACTCGCGTTGTCACAGTGAAAATTGTACCCTCCGATTCGCGAACATAGGACCCCAAACCGAGACAACTACGACAATGGGAAACAATTCCAACAATGCCAAGTTTTTTGTAAGGCCCAACAACTTCCAAGCTTGCGGCCACGCCCCACGCTCCACTTCCCCATGCAATAGGCACCGTAACCAGAGCTGCCCACTGCATCCGTATAGATCTCAAAGTCAAAATTGCTCAAAGTCTCCTCCTGCATCAACGATCGACCGTTATAATTCCGTAAGAAACTCTGCCAAACCATCTGATCCTCCCTATGCTTCTTAGTCAAGCAAACATAATGGTGCGGAGCCTTCACCCCAGCTGTCGCCCCAGCCAGGTGATGTGAAAAAATGCGACCAATGGGCATGATCCTACAGGCAAAGTTCAGTCTCCACTATAGAGATTGCAACTCCTTTAACATCACTTTCCGCAATTTCCGGATCCTATCGACTTCCTGTTTCAACAATGACAACTTGTCCTCTGGTAAACGACACTCTATTTTTTCCGAATCGATTACTATGCCCAAAAAACTTATAACGGTCTTAGGGCCTTCTGTCTTCTCAGTTGCCAACGGCGCCCCAAAACGCTCTGCCACCCGAACCATGGCTGACAATGCATTCCTACACAACGATGAGTCCGGGGGACCGATAAAAAGAAAATCATCCAGGTAATGAATGATCGACTGCACGCCTGCAACATCCCTTACCACCCATTCCAGAAAAGTGCTAAACATCTAGAAAAGTGAACAAGAAATTGCACAACCCATCGGCAAACACCTATCATAGTTACATAGTAACATAGTTTTGAAGTCTGAAGGAAGACCTTATGTCCGTCTAGTTCAGCCTATTTTTAGTGCAGCTGTTCTGCATTGTTGATCCTGGGGAAGGCAAAAAACCCACAGAGTAGAAGCCAATTTTCTCCATAGGGAAAAAAATTCCTTCCCCTAAGCTGGGTCAACCATCTTCCTATAATATTATGTTATTCGTAACCTTCTATACTATTACTCACAAGAAAAGCATCCATTCCTTTCTTAAATTCATTCAGTGAGTTGGCCATCACCACTTCCTCAGGAAGAGAATTCCAGAGCCTCACTGCTCTTACCGTGAAGAACCCTCTTCTATGCTGGTACAGAAATTGTCTTTCCTCCAAACGAAGAGAATGCCCCCTTGTTCTTGTCACAGTCCTTGGTACAAACAGTTCATTGGAGAGATCTCTGTATTGCCCTCTGATATACTTGTACATATATATTATGTCTCCCCTAAGTCTTCTCTTTTCTAGAGTAAATAGACCTAATTTTGATAACCTTTCTGGGTATTGTAGTGAACCAACTCCATTTATCATTTTAGTAGCCCGTCTTTGAACCCTTTCAAGTTCAGCAATGTCTTTCTTGAGCACCGGTGTCCAAAATTGCACACAATACTCCAAGTGTGATCTGACGAGTGATTTGTACAGAGGGAGAATTATGTTTTCATCTCGTGTCCCAAGACCTCTTCTAATGCATCCCATGACCCTATTTGCTTTGGTGGCAGCTGCCTGACACTGGGCACTCCAATTTAGCTTCTTATTGACTAAGATGCCTAAGTCTTTGTCCATGTCTGATTTCCCCAGCAGTTTCCCATTTAGTAAGTAATTATAGCATCTGTTTCTCCTTCCCATGTGCATAATCTTACAATTATCTGTGTTAGGCTGGTTTCACATTAGCGCTTTCTAAGCGCACGCACGGCCGGGGGTAGCTCCGCCCCCGAGCCGGCTCTCTGCCCGGCGTGCCCGCCCCTTGCTTGTAGCGCCGCCTCCTAGCGCACAGCGGCGCCTGCGATCGGCGCACCCTATCTTTAGCATAGGGTGCGCAGATCATGCGCAGGCCGTGCGCTAGTTGCGCTTTGACCTGCGCTGCGCACTTTTGACGGTGCGCCGTGCGCGTCAAAATCAAACTTTTCGGATTTCGGCGTGCTCGGCGCACCGTCAAAAGTGCGCAGCGCAGGTCAAAGCGCAACTAGCGCACGGCCTGCGCACGATCTGCGCACCCTATGCTAAAGATAGGGTGCGCCGATCGCAGGCGCCGCTGTGCGCTAGGAGGCGGCGCTACAAGCAAGGGGCGGGCACGCCGGGCAGAGAGCCAGCTCGGGGGCGGAGCTACCCCCGGCCGTGCGTGCGCTTAAAAAGCGCTAATGTGAAACCAGCCTTAAACCTCATTTGCCATTTTTTAGCCCAATTCTCCAATTTACTCAAATCTGTCTGTAGTTGCAAGCTGTCCTCCTTTGTGTTAACTACCTTACATAGTTTTGTATCATCTACAAATACTGATATTTTACTGTGTAAGCCATCCACTAGGTCATTAATAAATATATTAAATAGTAGGGGGCCCAATACAGAACCCTTTGGTACCCCACTAGTAACCCTGGCCCAATCTAAGTGTGCACCATTAATAACCACTCTTAGTTTTCTATCAATAAGCCAGCTACCTACCCATCTACACACATTTTCCCCTAGCCCAAGCTTTCTCATCTTACTTACCAATCTTTTATGTGGGACAGTGTCAAATGCTTTAGAGAAGTCGAGATAAATGATATCCAATGATTCTCCTTGGTCCATTTGAGAGCTTACATCCTCATAGAAGCTGATCAGGTTAGTTTGACAGGAGCAATCCTTCATAAATCCATGTTGATATGGAGTTAAACATTTATTAACATTTATCGAGATAAAACTCCCCATTCCAAACACAACCCAACAAAGGGATACTCTCTGCATGTACAACAGAGCCCCTGAACCATAACGTCGCACCCACTGAACTGCCGTATCAAACGAGGTATACGCCACTAAACACAACTCTTTATCAATACCGTCATTAACTGACAAACCTTTTGGGTATGATAAATGCTGGATCAAACGAAATTTGTTTGGCTCCTTTTTTGGCACTACCCCCAAAGGGGAAACAATCAAACCCGCTACTGGTGCCGTGGGGAACGGACCGGCCATCCTGCCCAATTCCACCTCCTTTTTCAACTTTGCATCCACAACCTCTGCATGCATTGTTGCCGACTGCAAATTTTTAACTGAGAAAGGAATCGCGTGCCCGGGAGGGGGTATCCTGAAGCCCTCAACAAAACCCTCCCAAATAACATTGGCTTCCAACTGAGCCGGGTACCTATTTAGAAAGGGGGCCATCTCTTGAATTCTCACAGGGCTCTCCCCCTTGACCGGTACCCACATATGGCTTACCCTTCCCCTTTTTGAAACATTTGGAAGCCCCGTGGGAGCTAACATTGCAGTGGGAGCACACGTGCTTGAACTTGCAGCTGTTCCCGTACTTACACTGCCCGACATTAAATTGCCAGCACGTTCCAGACTTTCTTTTCCTCCCTGGGTTGCCTGACCTCCACTTCCGCGTCCTGCTTGCTGATTTGCTCTGCCCCCGCCCCCGTGAAAGGACTGCCCATACCTTACTGGGGCCATCACCTTCAGCCACAACCCGATATCCTTCTGATCCCATTTTATCTCCGGCCGAACCGCTTTCCTCTGTCTAAACTGCTCATCGTATCGTAGCCACGCCTGACCCCCTTAAATACGATGCGCCTCCCCAATAGCATCTAGATAGCAAAACAGGCCAGAACAATTTTCCAGAAACTTTTCGCCTATGACACTCGCCAAAATAGCGGATGCCTGCATCCAATTTACAAACATCTGCGAAATCAACCGCCACCTCCTCTTTTCCTCCTCTTCTTTTTTACCATCGTCCTTCTTCCCCTTATCCAGGTTAAATTTTTCCAAAGGAAGGAGGGAGAATATCTCGACATACTCGTCCCGCCATATCTTTTCCTTTACCTCTTTCTTTAAATGGGCACCCAAAGGCCCCTCAAAGCACAGATAAACCTCTCCCTTAGCCCTATCATCCAGTTTTATCTTGTCTTCCTTATCCGCCTCCGTTTGCACTGAAACTGACACCCCCGCCGATGCCCTCCCGTCACACTCGACCTGGCGTAACGCCTCTCCTTCCGTCTGAGTGCCGTACCCCTGACCCACTAACCATGCTCCCGCCGGAGATGGTGCTGCCTCCCCAAGTACCCCCCCTCAAGTCTCTTCAAGACTTGTGACATATTATTCACGATATCCCTCAGCCCTGGAACTTCAGCTCCGCTAGGCTCACTACACCCCCCCTGCTCCCTACTAACCCCTAAACTACCCCCAAACTCCTGCAATACAGCCCCTGCTGGCGACAGACACGACATGGAGCCATATTCGCATAGCTGAGCGGGTGCTGTGTCCCCGCAAGCCGAATGTCCAGAATCCCGACGTCCTCCATGGACCTGATGTTCGCTGCCTGAGCCATTGCCATCAGACCCCATCTGCTGCTCCCGGCCCGCTCCCCTGGCCTCCTCGTCATCAGGGGAACCTGAGCACACGACTCCTCACGTTCCATTGATCTCCGGCCCGAACGGGACCTGTGACGATCCCCAGACCCGGACCGGCCTGTCCGGTCCGTATCACCCTCCGGCCGACTGCCAGACAGCTGCCTGCTGCTGCCCGCCACTCTTCCTGACCTATATCCCGTGCTGGGGCCAGGCAGGACATCCTCATGCTGCCCCCTCCTGCCCGCTGTGCCGCTCTGTCTAGCACCGCATCTGGCGGGCCCCCCGGAGCAGACCTCCACGGGAGCACCTGCCGCGCAGCCTTCTGATGCCGTCCTCCCAGATGCCGCCTCTGACCGCTGACTCCCTCGCCGCTGCGACGCAGGCCTGCCGCGGCCTGCTCCTGTGCCCGGGGGCCTGCCCGGCGCCGCTGCGTCCCCCGATGCTTCGGCTCCAGCCCGCGACGTCCTCACTTCCGGCCTGCTGTTCCTGTGCGGCTCCCGCGCCCACAGGCCGGCTTGGCGGATTCCTGCCGGGACGGGCGCCGAGGGGGAAGCTGCCCCGGTGCTCACGCCACCCGCAGGGTTCCTGGAGAGGCTGCGCAGCCAGCGCCTGCTGCACGCAGTCACCTCCGGTGACAATCTTTCCAGGGGTCATGTCCTTCTGCCCCGCAGGCTAGTCGCTGACGTGTCCACAGACCTGAGGAGGGAGGACAGCTGGGACTGAAGCCATCCTCCCCTTCAGGACCGGGCCACATCCTGGAGCCTGGACATGAGAGCATCCACGGTCTCTATTCTTCTTCTGTGTTACAGGTGGGTCTTCCGTTCTCTGCTCCCTTGTGCTGAATGCGGTTTTCCCGCACTTTCTCCCCACTACCCCAGGCCGACCCCACCCAGGACTCCTCCCATGACCCCGTCCCAGCCATTCAGGTCAGCAAAGGCCAAAACAAGTTTGAAAATTTGCCCGCCCATTGCAGTCATGGGGGGCTTCCTCTCAGGCTGTGCCCTCTCCAGCCCCCTCCTTTCTTCTATGCACACAGACAGATCCTTACTATTCATTCATTTGGGCACATAATGTCCTTTGGCTCACCACTATCATTGCTACAGGCTTCCACCAATTCTGATTCCCCTTTATAATCTTTCACCCAAACTGTACAAATGATCTCCCCCTTAGGCTCTTTCTCCCCTCTGCCTCTTTCCACCCTCATCTCACACCTTGATATTTACCCTTACTTTCTTTTCATGTTTCTACTCAATTGTTTGTAGTGCTACAACTTGTTACATGATTATTATGTATGTTCTTAAAATTTCGGGAAAAATTTACTGTTTTGAAAAAATTATTTGGGCTCAAAAAACATAATTTTTTTGGCACCATATGACTTAGTTACACAAGGTGATATGCCGCCAAGAACAATGATTTTTCAGTGTGCTTAAAAATCATCTCTCCCTTCGAAAATACATTTTTCTCATTCATTGGTTTACTAGCAGCATGTTTATACAGTCCAATAATCATGAAATGAGCCTTCCTAGGAATTCCTGTTCCCAAGTTTTACTCTGTCTTACTTTTACTTACTTTTATTATTAAATGTCTATCCATCCTTGGTGTCCAAAAATCATGAAATGGACTAGGTTTGCTGAAATAGAAAAAGAAAAGAGAAGACTCCAGGGTGTGTGCTGTCAAATTGAATTAATTAGCTATCCTTTTAAAAAACTCTGTTCTTAGTTTAGGGAAGGGCCCATGAAGTGAGATTGAAAGAGCCATCAGGAAGGTCTTGAGAAGTCTAAGATTTTCTATTGTGCTGTTGAGTGACAAATTTTTTAAAAAGAAAAAAAAGATTGTATAATTACAAGCTTGTGAGTGACGGTGGGTGGAACGATGGCAATTAGTAATAAGCGAACGTGTTCGCCACTACTCGTTACTCACCTGAGTATCACGGTACTCGGTGTAGTCAGTGAGCACCAAGCATTTCCGGAATTATTCGGCGGGAACTCGGGTCTCCACCCAGCTTTTTTGGTGGACTTTAGAGACCCAATCATGATGCAGGGATTGTCTGCCAGGCAATGAAACACCGCAGCCATCTTTGTGGTGGTCATGCAGTGATTGGCTGGCCACACAGCATCATCAGGGGTACAAGAGACCGGATGCCGCCCTGCTCAGCGCATTCAGCTCTGGATTTAGATAGTGTAGGAAGAGTTGCTGCCGATATAGGGTCAGAATTGGGGATTTATTAGTCAGTGTGGGGTTTACCATCGTAAACTACTCAAATCCAGCTAAACCAACAGTCCTTCTAAGGACTCATTCTGGAGTATATAGGTTCCAGTGTTGGGTAGGCAGGGTAGTGTATGTCACTCTATACACATCAGTGCAAGGCCTGCAGGCACTGTATGTGTGTATACTGTATACTTATCATTGTATACATCAAGAGGGTCCATTCCCTTCCTGTGTTCTGGTGCTGCTGCTGCTACCTGTAGGATATATTGCCCGTATATACATAGCCCCAGGTGTAATTGGCTTTGAAAAATTTTTTGGCCAGGGTTAATAAAGCTGTTTTTTATTGCAAAGCAACCCAGAGCCCTTTTTTTTCTCCATTTGCTTTTTGACAGTGCACAATACAGCCAGATACTTTTCCTAGCACAGCGTGAAAATCCAGCAATTTTAAAGGAGTCCCAAAAATCCCTTTTGAGTGCACAGAGAAATATTTAATTTTTATGTGGTACGGTTGAGTAGATTTTTTTGAGTGTCTTACACAATTTCTTGACACTATTTTGCTGAACCCACCCCAAAAAAGGCCACATATTTTACAGTGTGGAATATCTGTGACACGACTCATCCATCCATTTGCTAAAAATGTTGGTCTTTTTAGCCCTAAATTCATTTTTTTTTGCTGTCTGTCATTGTATTTATATACAGCACTATTTAGAAAAAAAAACACATGTCACCCATTTGTTGTAATGGTATCTCCGTGCCAGCTGATATCTGATATCTCTCCAAAGAGCTGTTCAGTTTTCCATTTGGAGATTCGTGCCTCTCGCCCGGTCCACTTGAAGAAGGGCAAGATGCTATTCCATGTAGCGATGCACAAATATTTAAGCAGCCACGGTCACAAGAGGTGGACGATGATGAGACACAATTGCCAGAAAGTCAGGAGGAGGACCAGGGTGGGGAAGTGGAAGATGGGGTGGTGGATGATCTGGTAACAGACCCAACAAGGCAGGATGACATCAAAAGCAAAACACAAAACAAATATCCTGGAATAAAAAAGTAAAAAAACATATTGCAAAAATTGCATGAAGGTAGTAATAATAGTAATAATAAGGGTATTTAGTTAACATAATTTTGATCAAAATAATGTAGAAGCCATCCCGCCACGTCACGGCAACCCTTGTGGGACAGTCCTAACTCTTGTATTTAAAACCTTTCCACTTGTCAAGTGACGTAAATGTGAACAAGGACAGAGGGACTGAACCACCAGTAATAGTATAGGCCAGACAGGATGGATTTTCCAACTCAGAAACAGGGCGGTCACACCCTTATATGCACAGAATGCAAAATGAAACAATTGAGAAACTGGGTCTGAGCAGAAAAAGTAAATTAATGTGCATGCAAAATGTAATTGCATATGAACACATGACCTTTACACAGAGAAAACCAAAAGCAAAACACAAAACAAATATCCTGGAATAAAAAAGTAAAAAAACATATTGCAAAAATTGCATGAAGGTAGTAATAATAGTAATAATAAGGGTATTTAGTTAACATAATTTTGATCAAAATAATGTAGAAGCCATCCCGCCACGTCACGGCAACCCTTGTGGGACAGTCCTAACTCTTGTATTTAAAACCTTTCCACTTGTCAAGTGACGTAAATGTGAACAAGGACAGAGGGACTGAACCACCAGTAATAGTATAGGCCAGACAGGATGGATTTTCCAACTCAGAAACAGGGCGGTCACACCCTTATATGCACAGAATGCACAATGAAACAATTGAGAAACTGGGTCTGAGCAGAAAAAGTAAATTAATGTGCATGCAAAATGTAATTGCATATGAACACATGACCTTTACACAGAGAAAACCAAAAGCAAAACACAAAACAAATATCCTGGAATAAAAAAGTAAAAAAACATATTGCAAAAATTGCATGAAGGTAGTAATAATAGTAATAATAAGGGTATTTAGTTAACATAATTTTGATCAAAATAATGTAGAAGCCATCCCGCCACGTCACGGCAACCCTTGTGGGACAGTCCTAACTCTTGTATTTAAAACCTTTCCACTTGTCAAGTGACGTAAATGTGAACAAGGACAGAGGGACTGAACCACCAGTAATAGTATAGGCCAGACAGGATGGATTTTCCAACTCAGAAACAGGGCGGTCACACCCTTATATGCACAGAATGCACAATGAAACAATAGAGAAACTGGGTCTGAGCAGAAAAAGTAAATTAATGTGCATGCAAAATGTAATTGCATATGAACACATGACCTTTACACAGAGAAAACCAAAAGCAAAACACAAAACAAATATCCTGGAATAAAAAAGTAAAAAAACATATTGCAAAAATTGCATGAAGGTAGTAATAATAGTAATAATAAGGGTATTTAGTTAACATAATTTTGATCAAAATAATGTAGAAGCCATCACGCCACGTCACGGCACGTCAGAGCAAGGACAGCAGCACACAGGGGGAGGTAGGCATCACACCACTTCAGGCAGGAAGAAGCGGTGTGGTGGCTGCAGTCAGAAGGTGTGTAACCGCTCCCTGTAACACCAACCTGATGGAAGTTGCCAGTCCAACTGTCAGGTCTTCCCAAGTCTGGTTATTTTTTAAAGACTCTGCCGATAACCCCAAACACGCCATTTGCAACACCTGTCATGCCAGCATCAGCAGGGGTAGCAAACTACCAGCCTTACCACCACCAGCATGATCAGGCACATGGCAGCAAAGCACCCAACTTTGTGCGCTCAACCCCATGCTGTAGGAACAGTGTCTGCGCGTGACACCACAGCTTCTTCTAGTGTTGTGCGTGCAAGCCAATACCCTATCCAAGGTGCATGTAAAGATGCCTCCTGCCCTGCACCTGCCGTTGCCCACAGTCAAATAGCACCATCATCAAGCACGTCCACGTCCTTGTCTCAGCGCAGCCTTCAGTTGTTTATACCCCAGTCATTGGAACGTAAGAGTAAATACGCTGCCAATGATCCACAGGCCACAGTACTCAATTCTCATATTTCTCATCTGCTTGTGCTCAAAATGTTGCCTTTTAGGCTAGTGGAGATGGAAGCTTTCTGCAACCTGATGGCGGTGGCTGTCCCAAGGTACTCGGTCCCCAGCCACCACTGTTTCTCCCGCTGTGATGTCCCGGCATTACACAAGCATGTGTCCCACAACATTACCTGTGCCCTCAACAATGCAGTTACTTGGAAAGTACACCTAACCACCGACACTAGGACAAGTGCTTGTGGCCAAGGATGGTACATCTCACTGATGGCACACTGGGTTAAAATGGTGGAAGCCCGGACTCACTCAGACCTTGGAATGGAACACGTCCTCCCGACACCAAGGATTGCAGGCCCTACGTCAATCAGGGTTGCCCCCACTGTGTACAGCTTCTGCACCTCCTCCTCCTCTTCAGCCTCCATCTCCAAAATGAGCACATCAGTTACAAGCTGGAAGCACTGCAGCACTGCCAAAGCCAAGCAGCAACAGGCTGTGCTGAAGAGTTGTTGACAGCTCTGAAAAAGCAGGCAGATGTGTGGCTGACACCGCTGAATCTCCAGCCAGGCATGGTTGTGTGTGACAATGGCAGGAACCTGGTGGTGGCTCTGAGGCGAGGTGAACTGACACATGTACCATGCCTGGCCCATGTGCTGAATCTCGTTGTTCAACGATTTCTAAAAAGCTATCCGAAGCTGCCGGATCTGCTGGTGAAAGTAGGCCGCCTGTGTGCCCATTTTAGAAAGTCAGCTACAGCTTCAGCCGCACTTACCATGCTTCAGCAGCGATGGCCAACTGGTGTGTGATGTCCCCACACTTTGGAGCTCTACACTGCATATGTTAGAAAGTATTTGTGAGCAGAAGCGGGCAGTTGTTGAATACTAGCAACAACAAGGCCGTTGCTTTTCAGGTTTGACTCCACACATAAGACCTCAAGAGTGGACATGGATGTCAGACATATGAATCATCCTCCAAAACTTTGAGTAATTCACCAAGATGGTGAGCGGCGATGATGCCATAATTAGCGTCACCATCCCGCTCATCTGCATTCTGAAAAGCTCTCTGCTCACAATGAAAGAGGATGCATTGCAGGCAGAGCATGAGGACATGGATCAAGGAATCATACAGGGTGATTACACACAGCCCAGCCTCATATCATCCCAACGTGGATTGGTTGACAATGAGGAAGAGGAGGAGGAGGAAGAACAGGAGCTACTTTCATGTGCTATAGACGGGACTACAACCACAACTGTCATACCGTTTGTTCAGCGTGGATGGCCTGAGGACAGGGAAGAAGAGGAAGAGGAGGATACCTTGGTCAGTTGTCTTCTTGGTGAGGACACGGAAGGCTTACCTGTTACCAGTCTTGCACGCATGGCTGACTTTATATTGCACTGCCTTTCCCGTGACCCTCGTGTTGTCAAAATATTGGGTACCAGTCATTACTGGCTAGTGAAACTTTTGGACCCACGCTACAAGGATAACTTTCAATCTCTTCTTCCAGAGGCAGACAGGTGTACCAAAATGGTCCAGTACCATAGGGCCATTGTTGTAGAATTATTAAATAATTTCCCATCTCAAAACGCTGGCGGTAGAGATTACAGTTCGTTGGCCAACCAAGGTGGACAGGCAAGAAAGAGACACAAGTCCATTCCAGCAGAGGCAGGGGAACACTGGCAAAGTTCTGGGACAGTTTTCTAAGACCCTCCCATCGCCCTGGCACTGAGACGTGGGGTAATCTCACAAGCAATGCAATGTTTTCTAAGATGCTGAGGGAGTATTTTGCTGACCATACTAACATCCTCTGTGATTCCTCTGTGCCTTTTAATCATTGGGTATCCAAGCTGGACACGTGGCATGAGCTGGCTCTCTACGCCTTGGAGGTCCTGGCCTGCCCTGCCGCTAGCATTTTGTCAGAGTGGGTTTTTAGTGCTGCTGGTGGCATTATCACAGATAAGCGCATTCGCCTTTCAACGGAAAATGCAGACATGCTGACTCATAAAAATGAAAAAGGGATGGATTGGGCCAGACTTCTTGACACCACCAAATGATGACAGCGAAGCATAAACTCCAATGTAGTGTTTTTTGGGAGGTGTATTCCCATGCACCTCTTCACAAACAAACATAGGTATACGCTTCCTGATTTTGGCTATTTGGTGTCCTCCTCCTCCTTCTCCTCATCCTCACCGTCCACCACCACTCGAACACCAGGGTGACCATATTCTGTCATGCTCCAGCCACTCTTTTTTGGCAAGGGTGTTATGATGCCCATCACCAAAATACAAAAAATATGTACACCCCCAAGGGGAAATGTTTGCCAGACCATTCACTAAGTGTATGGGCATTCCAAGTCTATGAGACCTGCCGAAATGCACGTTGGGGATAGTGGCACCATCACTGGAGCTTTGGTAGGTCATGACTATGATTATTCAATGTGATTGTTAACATGTAACACAAGCTACTAAATGTAATCATTTGTTATATTGAAACGCTACTATGTGCTATTGTAACCATTATGAAAGTCACTTGTTTAGGAACACTAAGTAATATATGGTTGCACTGCTTTCACTTTCATTTTTGTAATGGCATGTAAATCTCTACCTGCTTCTTGCTGGTGCTGCTTGCTTTTCAATTTTTTGGGCTCATGATTATGCACTATCGGCACTTTTTAGACATTTATGTGTATTTGTTTGTTTTATAAAAGACTATTATAATAAAATTGTTTTTTGCATGTTCAAGTATACGTCTTTTTCTTTTTTGAATTTCTTATAAAATGCATAGTATTAGATCTTACAATCTACAGGTGTTAAGTCTGGCAGAGGTCAAAAGCTCAAAACAGCTACCTTGGAAAGACTTGGCACTAACCACTCCATGTGAAAGATTCTAAAGGAACCTGAGCCGTCACCCTTTAATCTCTGTTCAGGGATCTGGTCTTACAATGGGGTTCACTGGATTGCTTCCACAGAAGGGCTTCTGGCCAAAAGAATGAACCAGTTTCAAGAGGCGTTCTCACATGGAGTCAAAACCAAGAAGTCACATCACTCACAAAATCAGAAGGCTAGCAAGTGGTCAAAATTCAAGTCTAGGTAAGACAACAGGATATACAGTACAAAAGACAGCCAAAGGAAGACACCTAAGGGCATATGTATAGATAACAGTGTGTCAATGTCATGATGGTAGTTCGGCTACTTTCACACATCAGGTTTTCGGCGTCAGGTGCGATCCGGCGTCGTGCCGGAATGCCGGATCCGGCAAATGTTTTGTAAAACCTGATGTGCCGGATCCGTTTTTCTGCCGGTTCCGTCTTGTTCTTGACAGAAAAAAACGGATCCGTCTCATCCGGTTCATCCGTTTTTCTATCCGTTTTTCGACGGATTACGCCGGATCCGGTTTTTAAAATTGACCCTTGTGGCCTTCCGAACGGGATTGGCTACTGGAAAACTATATATAGCGTGTTCCTACAGCCCTTCTTTGACAGGTTGGAGAGGAGAAAGTGCAGGTTGGAGAGAAGAGCAAGTTACTGGCGAAGATGGATGTTGTGATTGGAAATATTTTGAAGAATTTGGCGGATTTTATAGCGGAGGCGAATCGTTTGAGGGTGATTGTTCTGGAGAAGGAGAGAGCGAGACAGCAGCGCATCAGGCATCGTAGACGACGTTTGTGGATCCACCCCATCACAGCCAAGAGAATGACGCGTGGGGTCTATTCTACACTCTGCATGGACCTTCGACGAAACCCGGATAAATTTTTTGGATATGTTCAGATGAAAATGGAGAATTTTGATTAATTGGTGGAGCGCATTGCACACCTCATAAGAAAAGCGGACACCTATTGCCGCTTCTCAGTTTCACCCGCAGAGCGTCTGATGGTGACTTTAAGGTAAGCCACATTTATTGGATATGCTCGCATCAGAGCACACTTTCACTGCAATCTTGTTGGTGGTAGTTTGTATCTCCAAGTGTTATAGCTGAGTTTTGGTATGTATTGCTGTGATTTAAAACTAATTTATTGTTTTTTAATTCCCCACAGATTTCTTGCAACTGGAGAATCCCTTTCGTCACTCCATTTCCAGTACAGACTCGGGATTTCCACCATATCTGGAATAGTGAAGTACACATGCTGTGCACTGTGGGACTCCTTAGCTGAAGAGTTTTTACCAGAGCCCACAACAGAGAGGTGGATTGAAATTGCTGACAAGTTTCAACAGATATGTCAGTTTCCCAACTGCTTGGGCGCTGTGGACGGGAAACATATCCGCATTGTAAAGCCAGCCGGATCGGGATCGGAATATTTCAATTACAAGAAATATTTTTCAATTGTCCTCATGGCCATCGCTGACGCGGAATACAAATTTATTGCTGTTGATATTGGGGCCTATGGCCGCTCCAATGACTCTCAAGTTTTCAAACTGTCTGCCATGGGGCGAAACTGTATGGAAACACCTTCCAGTTCCCACCACCTAGACCGCTGCCGCAAACATCTGGTCCACCTATGCCATTTGTCTGTGTAGGGGATGAAGCCTTCCAGCTGTCAGAACACCTTTTGAAACCTTACTCTAGCAGAGGATTGACAAGACCAAAACGCATTTTTAATTACCGCCTCACAAGAGCAAGAAGAATGGTTGAATGTACCTTTGGTATTCTGACAGCCAAATGGCGGGTCCTATTGACTGCGATCAACCTCAAGACAGAAACTGTGGATGAGGTGATCAAAGCTTGCGTGGTACTCCACAATTTTGCTATTTGCAAGGAACCCATTTCCATTGAGGACACCTCTGAAGAAACCACCTTGCAAGATTACCATGACATTACCACTAGAAGTTCTGTGTCGGTTTCAGTAATGAGGGACAATTTTGCACTATACTTTATGTCACCTCAAGGCAGAGTACACTGGCATGATGACAGAGTGTGAAAGATTTGTGCCCAACCAAACTTGTGTACCTTCTGTACCAACAGTATATACCTTTGACAACCAAAGTTGGCTATCTTGTCATGGTCTCTATTTTTAGCTTTAGGCCACAGGTGTGTACCTGGTTGTGTTTTATGCAAAGTATTTCACCTTTTAACAAAAGTTGTGTACATTGTTAGGAAATCACCAACAATAAACACAACTTTTTAGGTGAAATACTTTGCTTCAAACACAACCAGGAACACAACTGTGGCAAAAAGCTAAAATTTACCCACAGTTATATACCTGGTTTTGAATACCTTTTTACCTTTTAAATACCCTGTATTTAACCTTTTTTTTTAAACATATTTCGCCGCAGAAAGAAATGACAGACAACCAGTGTAAACAATAATTTAACTTTTATTTAAAATATTTTTTTTTTGTAAACTGTTTTTAAAGTTAAAAAAACTTTTTTAATAAAGGTTTGAAAAAAAACTGGGCATTTTTATTACAAAACACACATTACAAATCTGTGTAGTGTGGGGTGGAAATACTGCTGGAGGGGCTGCGGGACACTTCGACACTGGGAGTGTGGAGAGAGGACTGGGATCGTGGTGGGGAAGGAACAGTTAGAGGTGATGGTGTGGAAAAAGCTACAGAATGGGTGGACATGTGGGAGGCAGAAGAGGTGGTGGGCGGTGGAGTGGAGGGTTGGGCAGGGACTGTAGGAGCAGATGATGTTGATGGAAAGTTGTATGGGGAAGGAGTTTGGTACGGGGAAGGAGTTTGGTACGGGGAAGGAGTTTGGTACGGGGCAGGTTGCTGGAGGTGGGGAGATGTCTGGTACTGGGGAGGTTGCTGGTACTGGGGAGGTTGCTGGTACTGGGGAGGTTGCTGGTATGTAATAGGAGGGGGAGGATGGAAAGTGGCTGGAGGGGGTGCAGATGTAATAGGAGGGGGAGGATGGAAAGTGGCTGGAGGGGGTGCAGATGTAATAGGAGGGGGAGGATGGAAAGTGGCTGGAGGGGGTGCAGGTGGAGGAACTACAGTGGTGGGAGGTGGAGGTTGGGAGGTAACCTGCTGTAGAGCACCGTGGCACGAATGCATTACATGCATCTGCTGGGTAGGAGATAGTGTTGCCATGCGCTCCACAACAGACCTGAAAAAGGTGTGGTTTGGCGAAGATCTTGCTTCTGAATGCATGGTTTGCAGAAGTGTCTTCACCTCCAGAATGCTGGAGTTGATCTGCTGAAAGCCTGCGGAGATTTGCTCTGACAAGACTTTTAGACAGTTCTGGAAAGATGCATTCAGATGCAAGAACTCTGGCGCATAAGTCTTTTCCTGACCCCTCTGCCGCTGCCGCCCAGTACCCGCAGGTGTACTAGAGGTGGCAGGGGCAGAAGGGTGGGGTAAAGGGAAAGCGATCTCCTCACCAGCAGCTTCATGTAATGTAGGCGGCCACGATGCTCCTGTGCTGGTGGATGGGACAGATGGGTCGAATGTGTGGGAAGGCTGGGAAGGTGCAGATGTACCGGGGCGGTCGAAGTGTCCCTCGGTGACGGTCTCCTCAGGGATCGCCTCAGAAGGGTCTAATCGTGCAGGCTCCCGAGTGCTGCTCACCGTGCTGTGGAATAAAGAGAAAAAAAACAATTAAAATACTGACATGGTATGGCCCTGGCTGAAAAAAAAAAAGTTACATCTAAACATTTTTTTGTCACATGTGGTGTGTAATATTTACCTTCTGGTGAGCATTGTCTCCCGGAGGAACGACAGGGCTCGTGCGTACTTGTACTTGCTCCTGCGTCCTCCAGATCCACTCGGGGCCCGCATCTCTTTATTGAACTCCTTCTTGAAACGATCCCTCACAGACTGCCACCGCTTCACAATTCTTTCCCCTGAAATGAGAAAGGACAAAGTGGTTAGTATACAACATCAGTGTTTCCCAAACTCCAGTCCTCATGGTCCCCAGGGGTCATGTTTTCAGGATTTCCAAAGTAAATAGAAATCCTGAACACATGATCCGTGGGGACCACGAGGACTGGAGTTCGGGAAACACTGGTTTAAATCAAGCAACCGGTACTGTATATACTTACGCTCTTTAATCTGGGCCCGAGCTTCGAGGTCCTCCCAGCGGTCCACAAGGAGCGAACAGATTTCCTCCCAGAGTCGTCGGGTAACGATAAGGTCAGCGTGGCGGCGGTCAGCCTTATTCCAGAGCGGCTCCCTTTCTCTGACGAGATCGATGAGGCGGTCCACATCAATCCCTCCATCCTCACCGTCAGAGTCGGGAGCACGCTGTGAAGGCTGTTAAAGAAAAAGACAAAAATAACATAATTAGCCTCCACAAAAGAAATGAAATAAAAAGTGCAAAAAAAACAAAGCAAAAATATTTATACTTACACACTGGTGACCACCGCGTTGCTGTCGCCGACGACCCCGGGAGGCACTGCGAGGACCTCTTGGCCGAGCACCAGATTGGGAAGACTAGAGAAGAAAACAAAAAATGTTATGTCTTTGGATGTAGGCATTTGTTTGCAGTGTGTGGTCTGCAGAACATTGTTTTCTATGTGTTGTGTGTAGTGTGATGTTGTGTTTCTGCGTTTGATGCAAAAAACTTACCAATTGTGAGCCCACTCCAAGTGTCTGTCCACCCCTTCCTTCTTCTTCTGGGAGCTCCTCTTCATCTTGTGATTCCTGTTTTGAAATAAAAGGCAATGAATAGACATATATTCCAGAGATGATGGATTTTGGAAATAAAAACTTACCGTCAAACGCTGACGATGCGAGGGAGGGCTCCCAGAAGAAGATGTGCTGTCTTCCTCATGGCCAGACTCCATGGCTGTGGGTGGTGTTCCTGCTGCTGCTGCATCTATTGGGCGGCTGTTGAATAAAGAGAAACAAAGGGCCAATGAATATCTTGATATTCCATAGCCCTAGTTTGGAGGAATGGGGGATTTGATAATTACCGTCTCTCATCTGCTGCTGGACTCCCCTCCCGTTGTTCAGCATGCTGCTCCATTTGGGGTGGTGCTGATGGTGCTGCTGCTGCAGATGTCTGCTGCCTTCTCCTGCTCCTGGTTCTTGGCTTGGGTGGCATGTTGGGTGTGGCTGAGGGTCACACTGTCTTGCTTTTATATATGTCTTGTGGGCAGAGCTACTGAGCATGCTCAGACCAAAAAAACCGGATCCGGCCACCGGATCCGGCTGTCGCCGGATCAGGCGCATTGCGGCGCTCATAGGCTTTCATTGTATGAAAAAGCCGGACACGCCGGATCCGGCGTGTCCGGCTTTTTCGCCGGAGACAAAAAACGTTACAGTAGCCGTTTTTTCCAGACGCCGGATCGTGTCACATTGCCGGATCCGGCGAAAATCGGATGAAACGCATGGCCATCCGGCTCGATCCGGCTCTAATGCAAGTCAATGGGGGGGAAACCGGATCCGGCATTGCATTTCGCCGGATCCGGTTTTTGTCAAAAGCGCCGGATCGCGCCTGACGGCGAAAACCTGATGTGTGAAACTGCAGTTGCCAATTCTGCCAATCGCTATCATTAAAGTTTACATGGGTTTTCTGCGTTGGACAATCATTTTTTGGATCACAGGTTGTCTTACTGCTGGGCATTTCAAAAAACTTGGACACGGTCTTCTCGTGCAGGGCCAGTGTGGTTTTACATGTATTCTTTTACCAAAACCAGTTTGTGCCTGAAAAAGAGAGGCCTTTTCTCTTTCTATTTTTTTTTTTTTGCTTTGCTATCATGTCTTGGTTTTATCTACAAAAAATGACTTGAAGTGAATTTAGCTACAGTCCAAGGCACAACCACATTTATGAACATGGCACCATGCCATGATAAATTTTGACGAGGTCTTGCCTGTTTAGTGAAGGTCCAGGAATAGACCATCAATGTACCGTAAATCATTTTGCAGAAAACCTCTCATTTTCATACAGAGACAATTAATAATTATACCAATCATAAAATACCTATGCCAGTGCTGTTGTTAGCAGCAATGTTCTGTATTAGTACATTTCAGGCCAAGTGTATCTATCTTATGCTTAAAACAACCTAATACATATTTTACCTGCTTTGCCTAATGCTCATTTTACGTGTTAAAAGATTATCATAATTTAATGTAAATAATATTGAATTGCAAATAATATGCATGCTTAGGTTTGTGCATGATAATAATATAGAAGGGATTATTTCCACTGGGAATTGAATTATGGAAATAACAATCACCACTGTATCCTGCATTCAGTAAATGTACGATATTTTATATTAAGTTATTGATTTGTTTCTATGCCCATTTTTTTCTAGATTTCAAGAATGACCTTGAGGTGAAAGGTTTTATATTCAATGGGACCAGAATGGACCATCTGTTCCTATAAGTGTTAATGGCTCAAAATATACAAAATAAACCACAGATAATAGGAAAAATCTTTAATAGCATCTTAACTGATTGTTTGAATAGAATGAGCTACTTTGAGTCACAATAATGACACACACACTATTTTATTAACTACTCTTTTCTCTATCTATCTATCTATCTATCTATCTATCTACAGTCATGGCCGAAAGTGTTGACACCCTTGAAATTGTTCCAGAAAATGAATTGTTTCTCCCAGAAATTTATTGCAATTACACAGGTTTTCTAATACACCTGTCTGTTTACTTTGTGTGTATTAGAGAAACACAAAAAAACAGAGAAAACACGTAAATTGGACATAATTTCACACAAAACACCAAAAATGGATGGGACAAAATTGTTGGCACCTTTCTAAAATGTGGGTAAACAACTTTGTTTCAAGCATCTGATGAGTTTTGAACCTAACAGATGTGGACAATATGAAAATCACACCTAAAACCAGATGAAAAGAGGAGACGCTGCCTCAATATTTGCATTGTGTGTCTGTGTGTGCCACACCAAGCATGGAGAACAGAAAGCGGAGAAGAGAACGGTCTGAAAATATGAGAACCAAAATTGTTGAAAAATATCAACAATCTCATGTTAACAAATTTTTGATGGTTCTTTGTACACGGTTCGCAATATGATCAAGAGGTTTGTAACCCATGCCACTGTAGCTAATCTCCTTGGACAAGGATGGCAGAGAAAAATTACTGAAAAGTTGCAATGCAGAATAGTTCCGATGGGGGATAAGCAGCCCCAATCAATGAAATTCAAGCTGTCCTTCAGGCTCAGGGTGCATCAGTGAGAGCGTGAACTATCCTTAGACATATAATTGAAATTAAACGCTATGACAGGAGACCCAGGTGCACCGCTCTACTGACACAGACATATAAAAAGAACTAGAATGTAAGTAAAAAACCTTTGATGTCTTATGGACAGATGAGACCAAAATAAAGTGATTTGGTAAAGCACATCATTCTACTATTTACAGAAAACAGAATGAGGCCTACAAAGAAAAGAACACATTAACTAAAGTCAAATATGGTGAAATTCAAAGATGTTTTGGATTTGTTTTGCTGCCTATGGCACTGCGCGCCTTGACTGTGTGCAAGGTATCATGAAATCTGAAGATTACCAAAAGCATTTTGGGTCGCAATTAAGTTCCCAGAAAGCTGAGTTTGTGTCATAGGTCATGGGTCTTTCAGTAGGACAAAGACCTCAAACATACTTAAGGAAACACTCAGAAATGGATGAAAACAAAGAGCTTATCTATCTATCTATCTATCTATCTATCTATCTATCTATCTATCTATCTATCTATCTATCTATCTCTTTGTCTGTCTATTTATCTAAAGTAGCACTTCAAAAATGAGTACAAAAGATGATTATCCCTAACGATTTTGATCAGCAATTGGGCCTCATGCCTGAACCTCAATATTAGCCCTAACAATTTTGATTAGCAAGTGGGACCACCTGGCTGCACCCCAGTATTGGCCCAAACAATTTTGATTAGTAAATGTGACCTCCCGAGTTCTGATTGCAACACAGTATTGCCCAAATGATTCTGATTAGGAACTGGGGCCTGGTGCATGAACCCCAATATTAACTTTAATAATTTTGATTAGGAAATGGAGCCTGGTCCTTGCACTCCAACATTAGCCCTAACGATTTTGATTACCAAATGGGACCTCCTGGATTTACCTCAATATTAGCCCTAATGATTTTTATCAGCAAATGGGGCCTCCCGACTGCACCACAATATTAGTCCAAACAATTTTGATTAACAAATGGGGCCTGTTGCCTGCATCCCAATATAGCCCAAACAATTTTGATTAGCAAATGACTGCACACCAATATTAGCCCTAACGATTTTCATTAGCAAATAGGGCCTCCTTGCTGCACCTCAGTATTATTTCTAATGATTTTGATTAGCAAATGTGACCTTCTGAGTCCTGACTACAACACATTAGCACAAACGATTTTGAGTAGGAAATGTGGACTACTGCCTGCACAACACAATTAGCACAAGCTAGATTAGATGCTGGAAGGTCGATTTAACACAGGACAAGATCCTATCTAACTATTTGAAAACTTGCACCAGCAGGAGCAGTCTCTCTGCGCTGTTACACTAAGAACAGCAAAACAACATGTACGCCTTTTATATGCAGAGGTACATGTGACTTTGGGAGACAGTGTCAGAACCCCTTGTGTCTGGACATTGTGAATGATTTCTGTGCCTTGAATGACTGCCGAAATTTACCCACATTAAGTTAATTAAAATAAAAAAAATTGCGCTGCTCAGCTCCCTTCATTTCCATGAATGCAGAGAGTTTATAATAAGAGTAGAGCTGAAAATTGGATTATTTTTACAAACACTTGGCAATTTTAACCTTTATTGACGTTGAGACAATCCCTTAAAGGGGTTGTCCACTACAAGGATAACTCCTTCTAGATCTAAATGTTTATCCCCAATAAAATTAAAAAGTTTATACTTTTTATACTCACCTCCTTTGCCGGTGCCATTCCAGCAATTAAAATCATGCAGGGCATGCAAGGTCCCCAGCTCATGCCAGCACATGAAGTCCATGTGTAGTTCGCCAATGACCATCTGAATGATTCAGAGAAGGCATAGGAGAAGGTCATGTTGTCTGATGAGACGAAAATAGAACTTTTTGATATCATCTCCACTCATCGTGTTTGGAAGTAGAACAACCCCAAGAACACTGTCCAAACAGTCAAGCATGGTGGGGGAAACATCATACTTTCGTGATGCTTTTCTACAAAATGGACAGGGCGACTGCATCTTATTGAAGAGAGGCTGGATGGGGTCATATATAACTAGATTTGGCCAATAACCTCCTTCCCTCAATAAGAGCATGAAGTTGGGTTGTGACTGGGTCTTCTAGCATGACAACGACCCGAAACACACAACCAGGGCAATTGACGAGTGTCTCCATAAGATGCATTTCAAGGTCCTGGAGTGACCAAGCCTGTCTCCAGACCTGAGCCCAATAGAAAATCTTTGGAGGGTGCTGAAACTCAATGTTGCTTAGTGATAGCCCCAAACCTGAAAGATCTGGAGATCTGTATGGATGAGTGGGCCAAACAATTACTGCTGCAGTGTGTGCAAACTTGGTCAAATGAAAAGCACGAATGAGGTGCCAATCAATGTGCTGCTGTTAAAAGCTCAATGGCCAGATAAAATCAAAGGTGTTTTATTGGTTTTCAGGTCAACGCGTTTCAAGGTCCCACACAACCTCTTCATCTGGACAAACTTGGTCAAGAACTACATGAAACATCTGATCTCTGTGACTGCAAACCAAGGCTTCTGTACCAAATAGTAAGATCTGTTTTTCTAAGGTATCAAATTCTTATTTCATGTAATAAATTGCAAATTAAATATGTAAAAATCATACAAATGTGATTTTCTGTCTTTTTTTTAAGATTCTGTCTCTCACGGTTGAAGTGTACCTACAATACAAATTACAAACCTCTCCATTCTTTGTAGGTGGGTAAATTTGTAAAATTGGCAGTGTTTCAAATACTTATTTTCCCCCACTGTATGTAAGGTCTCAATTAGACATCCGTGTTTTTATGCGTGTTCTATAGTTTATCAGGATGTTTACATGTTTGTGTTTTTTTGCGGGCTTTGGGATTGATTCATCAAAGCTTTTACACCAGAATTCTAGTGTAACAGCTTTGAAAAGTTTCAAAATTTAGAGATAACTTTGTGTTTTTCCTGAAGGCTATTTTTAACAGCATTTTTGACTTGATGTGTCAAGTTTGGAGCAGATACCAGGAGAAATCCAACTCAAACAGGTAACATGCGCTCTATTTTTTTTTTCCAGCAGCAGGCATTTTTCAGAACCTGAAGAGGAAAAAAAATGTTAAAAAACTGAACATCTGAACAGCTAAGTGGATTGACATTGAGATGAATTGAAACACATATTTCAAGGATTTTAAGATGGTTTTTGAAGATGATCCACGCAAAAGAAAATTCTCAAAAACTCTATTTGAACATAGCTTTACAGGACCAGTGGGTTCTTTGTGCTGTTTCCCATTGACAGAGATTGATTTACCCCTAAGTATCAATGCTCGGCCAAGTCCCATGACCTGAGCTAATTGCCTTGTGAATGCTTGTGAGGCAGTTAGGTCTGTCGTGGGTCAGGTATTGCGATCCGAGCATGGTCTGTGTTTCATAGATATCTGAAACCTGCCTCAGGGCTTATGCAGACAACCGCAATGCACAGAATTGCCACAATTCTTCCGACCGGAGCAGGATATATATATGAGGCTTTTATACTCAGGTTGGGAGATCCACGGCCTGTCCATGCAGTGTAGTCCGACTTTGAATGTCTGAATGAGCCCTTAGAGAGAGAATATGTATTTTCTTCACTCAAAAAAGTGAGCGCACAATTAAAGCCTTGGCGTGACTAAAGACATCTCTAATTTAAAAAAATGTAAATTTGCTGAGATGCCAGAAAAATAGAAAAGCAGCTGCAGCTTCCAACTTGAGCAGATTTTGAAAAGATATGCCTAACTTAAACTTAGCTTATTAACCCTTTAATGACCAGGGGGTACTTTTGGTTTTGCATTTTCATTTTTTTGCTTCCCTTATTCCCAGAGCCATAACTTTTTTTTTTTTTGGTAAAAATGGAAATTTGAGGGCTTGTTTTTTGTGGGACGAGTGGTAATTTTGAAGGACACCATTTGTTTTACCATGTTATGTAATAGAAAATGGGAAAAAAATTCCAAGTGCAGTGAAATTGCAAAAAAAGTGCAATCCCACACTTGTTTTTTGTTTGGATTTTTTACTAGGTTCACTAAATGCTAAAACTGACCTGTCATTAAGATTCTCCAGGTCATTTCGAGTTCATAGACACCAAACATGTCTAGGTTCTTGTCTATCTAAGTGGTGAAAAAAAATTCCAAATTTGTAAAAAAAAAGATTATTTTTTGCGTGCTGATCTAACGTTTTTATTGATCCCATTTTGGTGCCGATACATTCTTTTGATCGTCCGTTATTGCATCTTATTGCAATGTTGCAGCGACCAAAAAAAACGTAATTCTGGCGCTTCGATTTTTTTCTTGCTGCGCTGTTTAGCAATTCGATTAGCTCTTTTTATATATTGATAGATTGTGTGATTCTGAAAGCAGTGATGCCAAATATGTGTAGATTTGATTTTTTTTATTGTTTTATTTTGAATGTGGTGAAGGGGGGTGATTTGAACTTTTATATTTTTTTAATATTTTTAAAAACTTTTTTTTAACTTTTTACTTGCTTCATTAGTCTCTATGGGAGAGTTGAAGCTGCAGTTGTCTGATCGCCTCTTCTACATAGAGCAGGGCTGCAGCCCTGCTCTATGTAGCAGATATGCTCACTTTCTATGATCGCTGACCACCAGGCGGCTTTCATAGCGATCCAGCAATGACAACCGCAGGGGTCTTCTGCTGACCCCGGGTTGTCATGCCAACCCATCGGTGACCCGCGGTCATGTATCACGGGTGCCGATGGGAGGAGGTAATGATGCACTTTCTACGCGTGCATGCTAAATGCCGCTGTCAGAATTTGACAGCAGCATTTAACATGCTAACAGCCGTGGGTGAATTGCGATTCCACCCACAACTGTTCCGGGCACATGTCAGCTGTACAGATCAGCTCTCATGTGCCGGAAAAGGTGCAGGCTCATTGCCGGTGCAGCACCAAACAGGGTTAGGCGTTCAATGACGGACTATGTCCATTATTGGACGTTAAGGAGTTAAGGAACTCAAACTGCTTTTACCTGTATAACTGGAATTCTTTAAAATCATGAATCATTTATATAGCGCCATTATTTCCACAGCGCTTTACAGACATTATTGGCACTGTGCCCGATGGGGCTCACAATCTAAATTACCTGTCAGTATGTCTTTGGAATGTGGGAGGAAACAGGAGTACCCGCATTTCTACATTTTCTACGAATATTTGTCCTAAAATTTACTTTTGGTATCTCTAAATCATATGTAATTGGTGGTCAAGGTCAAATTTACTAGATTTTGTAAAAAGATCCATTAGAGAATGACTAACGGGAACCTGTCAGCTCCCCAGCCCCTCCTAAACCACCACAATAACTGTATATAAGCATAGTCCTGGATTATTACAATGTCATACACTAATTTCTATGTTTCAAAATTTAAGTTTTAAATCAAGCTTGTGGTATGCAAATTAGCCAAGACTAAGCTAGTCTCTGTTAATTCTCTGTTAATTACACCTAACTAGACCTGCCTTGGATTTTGTAATGACGCTGAGGGACTTGGATTGACATCCATCACACAGATGAGATCAATATCAGGAGTTTGCCACCCTCTCACATGAGCACAACATAACATCTCATCATGCGCAATCAACCCAGGTGTATGCTCCCCAATTTCACCAGCACTCTATGCATAATAAACATAAGCTGTAAAAAATAAAGAAGATACTTAACTCATCAAATTGCTCACCTCTCCGGCCTCTCCACTCCTCACCCTCACCTGTCCGGTCCAAGCCGCATATTCAGATCACTGCTGCTTGTGCTGAAATCCTCAGGCCTCTCATGTTGTGCCAGGACTTCCAGCTCTGATGGGGCCCAGGAGGAATCTGCACCTGTGCATGCAAGATCATGGCATACACTGTGATGCCATGACACCGTGATCTTTTGTGTACTTGTGAGAGGTCCATGGATTTCAGCGCAAGTGAAGGCAATATGAAGATGAAGCTAGGACTGGACAAGTGACTTGGAGGGTCTGGAGAGGTGAGTGTTAAGGTGAGTATACAGTTAGGTCCAGAAATATGTGGACAGTGACCAAATCTTCGTGATGTGGGTGCTGCATGCCACTATTTTTGACTTACAATCAAATAACCAAGAAGCAATTGAAGTGTAGACTTTTAGGTTTAATCAAAGGGGTTGAACAAAAATATCATGTGAAAGATTTAGGAATTGAAACTATTTCTTTATAAAGCCTCCTCATTTCTGGAGCTCAAAAGAAATTAGACAAATTAACTTTATTATAAATAACATGTTCATATTTAATAGTTTACTGAGAATCCCTTGCAGGCAATGACTTGCCTTAAGTCTGGAAGCAATGGACGTTGAAAAACGCTGAGTTTTCTCCTTTGTGATACTTTGCCAGGCCTTTACTGCAGCTGAGTTCAGTTGTCGCTTGTTTGTGGGTCTTTCTGCTTTAAGTTTTGACGTATGCATGTGAAATGCTGCTTGATGAGGTTGAGATCTGGTGACTGACTCTGCCGTTACAGAATATTCCTATTTGCTTTAAACTCCAGTCTTGCTTTCGCAGTATGTTTTGGATCATTGTCCTTCTTTACCGTGAAACGCTGTCCAATCAACTTTGCTGCATTTGTTTGAATTTAAGCAGAAAGTTTTGCCCTGTACACATCAGAATTCATCCAACTGCCTTTAGTCACATAATCAATAAACACTAGTGACCTAGTGCAATCGGAAGCTATGCATGCCCATGCCTTCACTACCTCCACCATAGAGAGGATGTGGTGTGCTTTGGATCATGAGTCATTCCAAGCCTTCTTCTTCCCATCATTCTGGTACAGGTTGATCTTAGTTTCATTTGTCCAAAGAATTCTTTTTCCAGAACTGTGCTGGCTTCCTGAAATGTTTTTTTGGCCTCATCTGACCTTTTTGTTTTTAAGGCTGATTAATGGTTTGCAGCTTGTAATGAACCCTCTGTATTTGCTCTCATAGTCTTCTCTTTGGTAGACTTAAGGGCCCGTTACACATAGCGATATCGCTAGCAATATCGCTATAACGTCACTGGTTTTGTAATGCAGCAGCGATATTGATAGCTATATTGCTATGTGTGATACTGAAACTGAAACACCTACTTCCTGGAGAGTATTCTTCACTTGGGTAGATGTTGTGAGGGTTTTTTCCTCTGTAAAAGATTCTGCGATCATCCACCACTGCTGTCTTCCATTGATATCAAAGCCTTTTTAACTTCCCAAGCTCACCAATGCGCTCTTTTCTTGCAGAATGTACCAAACTGTTGATTTAACCACTCCTCTTCCATTGAGAGCTCCTTTCACCGGATGTTGTGGGTTCGAAGCAACATCTTTCAAATGAAAAAGTCACACCTGGAATCAGTTTCAGACTTTTGACCTGCTTAATTGATGATGGATTGACCAGGGAATAGCCCATGCAGCCTATTTAATATCTTTTGAGATAATTGTCCAAATACTTTTGGTACCGTTACAAAGAAGCAGCTACTTATTAAAGAGCTCTAATTCCTAAAACCTCACTCCAATTAGGATGTGAATACCCTCAAATTAAAGAGTCTGCACTTTAAAACCCATATTATATAACTATATTTTGAATATGTTTTGATAATCAGCTAAAATGTCAAAACCTGTGTTACTTTTCAAATTTTTCTGGACCTAACTTTACGTATAATTTTTTAAAAACATTTTGATAGCCTGTTATGGTTCAGAAAATTGCTGAGTCCGCATGGAAGTGAATTACAAAAAAAATGCATTTTGGAGGATGCAGTTTTTTTTAAAAAATGTGAGTAGTATTCAATTCTACTTAAATTTATTTGCTTAGCACTACTTGGAATCTTTCCCATAATATTCTCAGCAATGCCACAGGGGTTCTTTATGTTTCTACGATTGTATAGCTCAATTTTACTAGGTGCAATTGGAGTGTAGAGCAATTATCAATTAACATTTATTTTCAGTGAAGTCAGATTTTCTATTACTGATATAAGAGATGACAATTGGTGCTTATAAAATTTTACGGAGAGGAGGACAGAAGAGATAGAGGCAGATAAAGATATTCTGCTTCAAATTCTCCTGAACTGACAGTTACAGTTCTCCATAGAACTTAAAGGAGTATTCCATGGATAGTTGGTCATAACTATGGATACCTAAGCTACTACACTGCCCTGCACATAAGGAAAGAGACATAGCGAATCTGATGAACTATATTACATTTCTAATTGAGGTATTTTCTAATATTATTATTATTATTGCACCTACTACATATTGAGATAGAATCTTGGGGATGGGAATACTTTTCTAATGAGCATCAACTGCGATCTCCTTTTTCAGTGATGTGAAAGTCTGTATTTATTGAAGAGATATTTTACCTGTGAATTGAGAATTTTTTATAATGAATGATCAGCGCAGGAAGAGAAAGAAGCAAATTTCTCTTACAAGATATATTATAAGTTTCTTAACTTCATGTGTTCTATTGATTTATGAAATAAAAAATGAAAGCGTTGATTGGTCTTTAACTTCTCCATTACTGGTTTGACAATGTGGCTCATAAAGTTATATTAATTAAATTATTATAGTCACCATAATTTTAACAATTTGCTTGATGGCTTAAGTGATGTATTTCCTATACGTTTCCTTAGTGCTGGTTTCAAGGGATTTTTTTATTTTTATTTTAGAAATGCAATTTGCACATAGTGTAACATTTGCCTGAGAGTTCCCTTTATGAAAGAGGTCACACTCATTAGGGTAAACCTTCAAGAAAAATTCCCTACAGCGGTGTCACTGACTCATATCACTTCTGCTTTTTATCATTCTGGAAATTAATATAACGTTGCTGGTAGCAAGTGCTGACAAAATAAAACACACTTATTTCCTTAAAAAATGACTCCACTACAAAGATAAAATATACATATTTACAAAATCTGGCCTCTTTCAAGGGTTTTCAGTATGGTTATGTGAATGGCAATATGTACAGATCTTTCAGCATTACATAGCCGCAGTATGTAGGATGAAAAGAGATATAATGAACTGTAGGTCCATCAAGCTTCATCTTTCTCCAAAATTAACCGTTCTCTATTGTTAGATTATTTTTAACCCACAATGCATTTTTTGTCAGAAAAGCATCTGCCTTATATACTCAAGTATAAGCCGAGTTTTTCAGCACATTTTTTGCGTGCTGAAAACACCCCCTCAGCTTATACTCGAGTGTGAATTCCAAAAGATGGAGGGGGAGCAGAGCAGCGGGTCACAGAAGGCAGGTGCTGGCTGCTGCGGATAAAGCCTGTGCCCACTGCTAAATAGAAATGAATATTCACTGTGCTAGAAGTGAATATTCAATTCTCTGTAATAGCGGGCACAGTAGTCGCAGCAGCAGGATCCCTGCAGCAACCGGGGCTGCCAATGGGCATGGGCAGTGAATATTCATTCCTTTTAAGTAGCAGGCAGACGTGACTGCCAGGCGGCTGTGGCTGACACTTTTGTGCATGCTATTAAATAGCAATGAATGCTCACTGCACTCCACGCACATATTCCCAGCGTGGAAAGCAGTGAGTATTCCAGCAGCTGTGCTCTGTTTGTAAGCAGCACATGACATCCCTGCCATGCGCTTCTAACAAGCATAAATCAGCTGCTTTCACCGGAACAAGACACTGCGAGGGAGCACAGGAAGGTAAGTAGGATGGTTTATTTTTTTAATTTTTTTGATGGGGGCCATGCATACAAGGATAGGGCTAAGGAGACACGCAGACCAGGATGGGGATGAAGAGCCATGCAGATCAGGATAGGTATGAGGACCCATGCATACTAGGATAGGATACGTATAAGGAGCAATGCATACCAGAATGGTGATGAGGAGCCATGAATACAAGGATGTGGATGAGAAACCACCTGAAGAAGTGTTGACAAAACGCGCATTGGGGTGGAGGGACACGGCACTGACTCCACATGATAAGTAAGTACCCAGTGAGAGGTGATTTTCGTATAGCTATTACAGGCTTGGATAGCTAATTATAGTGCTTCATTACAAGTGTAAGCGACACAGAATCTGATAGACAATAGTAGGTACCATTTATGCTATTATAGATGTAAGGCACTGCTGGTTGGCTGCTGTATTCAGTGCTAGCACTTTTTTCATTTCACAAGTGTTGCTATTCATTGGATTTGCAATTGATAGACTGGATTCCTCTCCAACTTATTTTATTATGCTGTATGTAATATGATTTTTTGACTGGGTGTGTTTAAACGAGTCTTTAGCCTAGTGTCTCTCGCATCTGAGGTCTTGATATGTATTTTTATCATTGTTGAGTATATTTTAAAACTATTTGTAATAAAAGTGACACGGTCATAATGAAAAGCTTCAATGGATCCCACTGGTTCTGAGAATGTTTTCTCAAGACATATTGTACTTCATTATAGTGGTAAAATTTATTTTATATGACTTGCGTTTATGTGTGAAAAAATGGAAATGTGAAAATTTTGAAAAATTTGCAATTTTCAAACTTTTAATTTTTATGCTCTTAAATCAGAGAGTCATATACAACAAAATAGTAAATAAATAACATTTCCCACATGTCTACTTTACATCAGCACAAGTTTTGAAACATTTTTCTTTTGTTAGGAACTTATAAGGGTTAAAAGTTGACCATTGATTTCTCATTTTTACAACAAAATTTGCAAAACCATTTTTTTAGGGACCACCTCATATTTGAAGTGACTTTGAGGAGCCTATATGACAGAAAATACCCAAAAGTGACTCCTTTCTAAAAATTGCACCCCTCACGGTGCTCAAAACCACATTCAAGAAGTTTATGAACCCTTCAGGTGCTTCACAGGACTTTTTGGAATGCGGAAGGAAAAAAAAAACATTTTCTTTTCTTTCACAAAAATTGTACTTTATATCTAATTTTTTTAAACTTCTGGTAGGGTAAAAGGAGAAAGTGGAGCATACAATTTGTTGTGCAATTTATCCTGAGCATGCTGATACCTCATATGTGGGGGAAATCTACTGTTTGGGCACATGACAGGGCTCGGAAGAAAAGGTGCGCCATTTCACTTTTTGAATGTAAAATTTACTGGAATAATTAGCGGATGCCATGCCGCATTTAGAGAGTCCCTGATGTACCTAAACAGTGGAAACAACAAGCGAAAACATTTTGGAAACTAGACTTCTTTGGGAACGTATCTAGATGTGTATTGAACACCTTGAACCCCCAGATGCTTAGCAGAAATTTATTATGAGCAGTGGAAAAAAAAAAATCACATTTTCCCTCAAAAAACTTTTTAGCTCCAAATTTTGCATTTTCACAAGGGTAACAGGAGAAAATGGACCCCAAAAATTGTTTTGCAATTTCTCCTGAGTTCACCCATACCCCATATGTGGTTGAAAATACTTTTGAGGCAAAGTGCAAAGCTCAGAAGGGAAGTAGTGCCATATTACAGTGCAGATTTTGCTGCACTGGTTTGAGGGTGCCATGTCACATTGGCAGAGCCCCTGAGGTGCCAGGACAGTAGAACCCTCCATAAGTGACCCCATTTTACAAACTAAACCTCTCAATGAATTCATCTGGGGTTCAGTCATTATATTGGCACCTCAGGTGTGTCACTGAATTTTAGCTGTACAGTTCTGCTTAGCCATACGGAGAGACTCGGGAAGGACAGAGCGCTATTTGCCTCCTGGAGCACAAATTTTCCTAGAAGAGTTTGCGGACTCCATATACAGAGCCCCTAAGCGCTAGAAAAGCATAATCCCCCTATACTATACCCCTTTATGAATTTATCTAGAGATGTAGTGATGATTTTGACTCCATGGGTGTTTTCCAGAAACAAGCAGCAGTGGATGTTGCTGAGGGGAAATTGCAAACTGCCATTGTGGTTACCAGTACATTGCAATCATCAGTACGTTATGCCCGTGCTTCTGGAGGCATGCACCCATAAGTTAGGTGGGCTCTCATCAGAAATGCCAAACATGTGGGCGCTAAATGTGGTTTAGGTACACTGGGGCTCAGAAAAGTGTGTGGGGGGGATTTGGAGTGGAGAATTTGCTGAATTTCTTTTGGGGGGAGAGGAGCCATTTAGCTTTTCCAGAGCCTTTGTGCTACCAGTAACATGAAGGCCCCTATATTTCTGTTAACAGATGACAGACCTGAGCAGGGACTTGCTTTTTTGTGGATTGAGTTGAAGCTTTTATTGGGAACATGATACATAACATTTATGATAACATCTATCAGGCGCTCTTCGCTGAGCACTTACATTGGAATTTCCATCTAAATCTCTGAGTGACGTGACAGATGAAACCCCCGATGGATCCATTCACTATAATGAGGCAGCATAACTACTGTGGACTCTGACAGGCCTCTGTTCAGCAGTGTCCTTCTCTTCAGAAATGCACAAACTGTGGCCAACGGGACTTTTATGCAATCCTAAAAAGATGGGCACCCCCGGATCACAGGATCTATGGCGTCCACAGTGTCTTCATCTGCCTCATTATAGGGAATCTTCTGCCAGGAATCCATCTGAATCACATATTTCAGAGATTTACACGAAAACCCTGTAAGCACTCAGCACAGAGCGCAGGATAAATGTGCGCCGACCCTTAATGCGATCGTTGGGAGGCAGAATGAAAAAATCAACAGCATGTGAAGAATTGGTTTTATTTTTTTTACGCTGCTCCTCGTGCGGTATAAGTGATTAGGCAACTATGGTCTTCGGGTCAGTGTGATTACAGTTGTAGTAATCGCAGGTACACGGGATGCAGTGACGAGGCGGGAGACGGGAAGAACTTTAAGATGTAACTTTTATATATATATATATATATGCCTATAGGGGCTATCTCGAGCAACCAAGCAGGCTAACAGCAGTTGTCCTCGCAGGGATCAACACAAGAATACACTGGTAACACAAACACGACTAACCTGGCAAAGACCGGTCACTATAGTGCCGCATTATGGCTGACTACAGGTCCAGAATGTTAACTACAACATGTCACTTATCCTCTCTGACTTCCGGCAGAGCAATGGTTGATGATGCTTCGGCGTATCAGCCGCTGGGCCCAGCCGACGAGGCTTTGGTGGAGACTCCTCTGCGTCGCACCTTCTGGCGGAGGTGGGACGGCATTGCCCGGGGTCCGGACGGCATAGGCCACAGCCACGGGCCGGAGCCGAGCTGCGGGGGCTGCAGATGGCAGCAGACAGGCCGCAACTGTGGGCTGGGGTGGAGCGGTGGCGGCCGCGGGCGGCTGCTGACGGGCCTCACCCGCGGGGTGGAGTCGGGGGTCGGCTGCCACGGGGCGGAGTCGGGCGCGTCTGTTGGACGGCTCGGTGCCGTTTCCCTTCTGTTAGTGGCGAGTCTCCCTTCATTCTCTCCCGTTGCTGTTCTGCTCTCCTTGCTCTGGTTCTGGCTCTCGCTCTGGCTCTCTGGCGCCCTCTAGCTTCCTCTCTTCTCCTCTCCTGCTGCATCAACTGACACCTCCCCCAACCTTTCTAGAAGTCTCTGTCGTCCGTCCCCCAATTGTGTCGCATGTCCACATGAGGATTATTCTTTCTGCACTGGTGTACCACACGGCCAATCCCTGATTGTTGGCTGGCTGTTTCATTTGGTATTTATGCACCTGTGCAGCTGCCATTTCACTTGGGTCTGCTGCACCCTGGATTAGTGCAGATGCATTTGGGCCTGTCTGGTTTGTAACTGAATTTTTTGGAGGATTTTTTTCCCCTCTTTTTGAGGTTTTCACGAGACAATGTTCATACCCCTGGTGCACGGGGCCAATGGTCAAATAATCAATCATCAAGAGTTCGAGGGGTGCTGATGTGATTATTGTTTGTACTGGGGCCTGCTGTGCGGGTGGTTTAGCTATCTTGCATAGGCAGCATGCCTGGCAAGCCTCTTCCACTGCAGCTTGTAAGCGAGGATGGTACGCCATTTGCTGTAACCACTGAAAAGTCTTTTGAGCCCCGAAATGAGCCCCTTTTTCATGGGCCGCTCGAGCTAGTTCACCAAGTTGGGCTCCCGGCACGACTACCTGCCAAGCTGTTGCTGATGTCGTCCGCGATACTGCCTTGCGGTACAATAGTCCCTTTCTGATCACTAATTTCTCCCATTGGCGCAGCATTAACAACGTGTCCTGAGTCAAGGTCTGCCTCTGGGAGTCGTTAGGTATTTTGCCGGTGGCCACCCATTGACGTAGGGGTCCAATTTCTCCATCTTCCTGCTGTTGCTGGATCCACTTATCACGGGGTTGTTTTAGCATGCCTCTTGGGAGCTCCATATGGGATTGTTCTCGCGTGGTGGCCGTGAGTCTGGCGGAGGCCAGAGTGAACGGCGCTTCCTCTCCTTCCAGGTCGTCATCTCGACTTTGCCCTGGGGTTGTATGCCGGATCCTGGAGAAGGCGTCAGCATGCACATTCTCTGCTCCCCTTTTATAGATGATTTTGTACTTGAATTTGGCCATCCGGGACACCCATCATTGCTCCAGAGCCCCTAATTTGGCATTTTTGAGGTGGGCCAGCTGGTTATTGTCAGTTCGTACCACCACCTCGGAGCCCGCCAGGTACTCTGCGAACCGCTCCGTCATAGCCCACACTACTGAGAGGAGTTTGAGCTTAAAGGAGCTGTAATTGTCAGGAATACGTTCGGAGTCCCCCCACCACCCCCAACATTGCCCTTTCCACCACCTCTATCATTGCTTTCGCCCCCACCTCCCCATTATTGCTTTCTCCATCACCCGAACATTGCCCTCTCCACCACCTACACACACACAGACACACAGATAGCATCACTCACCTCTCCGCACGTACTTCCCCAGCTGCGCACATACATACAGACAGAGACACACACACTCACTTCTCTGCACATTCACACACACACACATACACACAAAGCACCTCTCATCTCTCCGCACATTCCCCGCAGCCATAGCATCTTTGTCGCTGGTAGCTTCCTCTCTCTGGCACAATCACGTGCGGAATGATGACATCATCCAGCCGCACTGCTGTGTCAGACAGGAATTGCGAGCAAGAAGCGGAGGATGGATCCCTGCCCTCCGCACATGAGGGCAATCTGGTCAGGGGTCCCCAGAGCCTCAGGGCCATAAAAACAGGCCAGATTGCCCTCAGTGTAAGCCTCCCTGCAGCGGCTCCCATCCAGATCCGGGCCTCGGTGCATCCGCATTAGCTGCACATACGGTTTGTCCGCCTTTGGATGGACAGATATCATTGTCGGGACCAATAAAAATTTATCATCAAGAGACACCAAGGGACAGACCCAGGAGATATCATCAAGTCTGAATTTCACTGGTTTCCCTCCACAAAATCTCTTGCTGATCCAATTATTATGAAGTCTTTATTTTACTCCTTTAGGCTTTGTTCTGTTTTGCCTTTTTTGTATGGCTGTTTCTTATTTCAACATTTTAGTGTTTTTGTTCACAATGTACTTCTGTATATTAAACCTTAAAATTAATGTTTGCACTTTGCTGCTCAAAACCTACTCCTAACTTTGAAGAATTAAAGTATAGTCTATCTATTTTATCATCCAAATGCCAAAGTGCTAGAAGTTGCACTGTTTGATGCTAAATAGCCAGGTGTGCTTGCTTTGTGGTGTGTTTGAGTGTATGGCCGGAGTCACACTGGCGAGGAATATGGCCGAGTGAGAGGTGCTAAAGGCACGCATTAGACACGGACAAATGATTCTCTATGGGGTCACTCGCACCAGGCGTATATCTCTCATCCGTATCCTACGCTCCGTGCCAATCGCAGCATGCTGCGATTGTCAGCGTACTACGCCCGTAGTACGCCAATGCAAGTCTATGGGCGCGCAAAAAATACGGATTACACACGGACCAGACGTGTGACCTGCGAGCAATACGCAGGTCTTTTGGCTGTTGACAGGAAATGGGCCAATCCATCATCAGGAAGCCTAGTCATGCAAATGAGCTCAAAAAGCGCTCCAGACATCCAGGAAGTACGCCTCCACAGAGTACAGCAGCAGCATGGCGTCCACATACATAAATGTGGAGATGCTCATTGTCCTGGTGCAGGAGCGTCCCGAAATCTGGGACCCACGCGATGCAAATTATGCAAACCGGGCCAGAAAGGAGGCGTCATGGAGGCACATCTGTTGCCAGATGTACCATGACTTTGGTGACCGACCATGTGATGAGCAGCATAAAATTCGTAAGTACAACGCAAAACATCAGTAACCTTAGCGCGCAAGAAAAAAGGAATCTAGAATCAGCACCCCCCTTCCTGTGCATATACTTTTAGCCTCATGAGGCCGTTACATTTGGATGTGACACGTGGCTTCACACAGCCATAATTTTGGGTTAGGCCACAAGCTCCTCATCCTCCTAGCAAACAAAATTATTAAGTGTAGCTAAAGAGACCCTGTGTATCTGCCCCATTACATATGCCACCATGGGTAGAAAGCACACCCCAGAAGGCCCCATGCCTAGACTACTGGTGGAAAATGTGACCTCTCAAATATGTGAATTTTACAATATTTCCTGTCACATTGCAGTGGAAGATGTGATGAAACGCTGGCGAAGCATCCGGGACCAGTTCCGCCGGGAACGCCAGCAGCTGTCCAGGAGTGGGAATGCTGGATATGTTACAAGGAAGTACATCTACTATGACCGGCTGTCCTTCCTTGCCCCAATTCTGGATCTGAGACCGTAAGTAGATACCTCACACCACATTACACAAATACTTTACAGGGACAAAAATATTGATGTATTTTTGCCTCTGTTCTATTTCATAACAGAACTCAATCCAACCTTACGGATTGAGGAACGGCCTCAGAGGCAGAGCCCATAATAGATCCTGTAGGGGATGATGTAGCTGGCCCATTTTCTCCCCCTACAAGAAGGATGGCTGAAGATGATGCATCACAGGACAACCCAATGGCTGCCCAACACACCACACCACCAGGACGGTCTGCTGCTGCCCCATCACCCATCCTGGAAGAGCCGGGCAACTTGAGCAGCAGCCCAACTGCCCAGATCAGGGCCTCCCCACAGGCTGCTCTTACATCACGGCGAACACGAAGAAGGCGCCAGGTCACTATTCAAGAGAGCAGGACCAATGTGGACACAGGGGTGCTCAATTATTTATCTAGAGTAACTACAGATGATGGGGAGGAGGCCTATGCACGTAGCCTCACCCTTTATCTCCATGCCCTTACCCGTGAGGTCAGGCTCCGTATTAGGGGATGTATTCAGATCCTGCTTGATGCAAGCACCCCCCCAATACCCCATATGAGGTATTTGAATTTCTGGAGAGGTGGCAGCTCTCCCCATGAAATCTAATGTGCATGAGACCATCCACACAGAGGCTTGCTCAAGCAGGATCCAAACAGCCCCTAATACGTGGGCCAACACCTCAACCCCTTCCTCCCCCTACCCAACCTTCTATTCCGCAGCCCCAAATGTCAGCCTCTAGCCACCCCCACCAATATGGCCACTTGTACCCACCCAGTGTTGGAGGCTGGTCCCAACCTGGTTGGGGACGATCTGGCTATCTTGGTGGGTATGAGCCACGTGCCTACCACAGCCAACAAGAAGCCCCTCACCATCATCATTACTCTGGCCAGTATCCCCAACAGTCCCAGGAGGCAGGACAATTCCAGCATCATGGGCAAAAGTATGGCCCCACACAGGGCGAAGTTGGCCACAGTGTCAAGCAGCACCCACAGGCTTTCTTCCACGTTCCCCTTCCCCAACCTATGAGGATTTATGAGTCTGATGGCGGGAGATGTCCAGTGCGGTTTAACTGGTGCTCCAAATAGAAAGGAAAAAACAGGTGTTCTCCATCACCAACATTTTGTACATAATTTAACATTCAAATTTTTTCACAATGTTTTCCAATCATATGAAAGAATCCATCATGACAGGCAAGGCTACCTCACGCCTTTCAGACAGATATTACATGTGTGTACAAAAGAGAATATTTCAACGCGCTATATTGTAAAATGAAAGGATGAAAAGACACTACTCACTTGCTAATGCGTAGGAAAGGCGTGCTGGCCTTAGTGAAGTAGTCACCTTTTTTGTTAGCAATCTCTAGTAAACAATTCAAGGCGACCAGCATTCAGAATATCACGCTCTCTCTATGTCTTAACAAGTGAGTTTTGTTTTTTCATCCTTTCACGTATAGCATGGTTAAATATTCTCTGTTCTACAGACAGGTAATATCTGTCTGAAAGCCGTGAGATAGCCTTGCCTGTCATGGTGGAATCTTTCTATGATTGGCAAACATTATGAGGAAATGTGAGTGTTATCTTTTAGCATTTCTTTTGGTGATGGAGCTCACCTTTTTTTTTGCAAATCTAGTTTAATATTGTCATGCAGCAATGTTGTTATTGCCTAATCTTTTTTTGTGTTTTGTTATGTAATGTTACTTTTCAAAAAAGTTAAAGAAGGCACAAAGGGTCATTTTGCCCATTGCCAAAATGTTCTTATGGCAATATTATGTTTGCCTTGAAGCACACCAACAAAAAAAAGGCAAAACTAAAAATTTGTCTACTATAGTTAACGTCTCTGTGTGATTTTTCACAATCCCTCACAACATACTAACATACACTAACCAATGCAATGAAACACTCATAGAATCATAAGGGGTTGAGTAATATATATTTAGACACACTTAAAGAAACAAATTATAACATAGACACAGCATGCTCTTGCCAAGAAGTTGCCCCCTCAGGTGAGAAAAAGTAATTATTGAAAATATCACGCACTTTGAGGCCAGAGAGCGGTCTACGTTGAGGGTTCATAGGTGGTCTCACCCTGCGCACATTGTCCGGCCTACGCACAACACCATCAGAGGAGGAACAATCATGTATCCTGGTAAAGTTAGGCAGAACAACACAGCCTTTCACAACTTCATTCACATTTTGTTTACTCAACTGAATGGCAGACTGTAGTATCCGCCATTTGGCACAAAGAATCCCAAAGGAACACTCCACCAGTCGCCTAGCACGTGATAGGCGCAAGTTACAAATTCAGCGCCTGTGGTCAAGGTTGCGCCGGGCATATGGCCTCATGACATTGCGCGATAACAGAAAGGCCTCATCTGCCACAAGGACATAAGGGACTGATTCTTCAGGAGAGCCTGGTAGCTGGCGTGGTGGTGGTAGATCCAACTGGTTGGAGCTTACCCGCCGAGCCATTATGGAATTTGTGAAGACTCTAGAGTCTCCCATCCTTCCATAGGCCCCAATGTCACCAATTAGAAACTTGTATTGAGGGTCTACCAGAGACAACAATACAACAGAAAAGTATTGTTTATAATTGAAGAATTGGGAGCCAAAGTTCGGAGGACTACGCACCCGGATATGTTTGACATCCAGGGCCCCAATACAATTTTGAAACTGGCAGTCCTCCTCAAAGTCCCTTGATATCCTCAACCAGTCTTCCATCCTGGGCTCGGGCATGACCACTTGATGGAGTCATGTCCAGATTTCTGTACATGTAGACCTCACTATGCCTGAAATGGTTGATCTTCCAATGAGAAACTCATGGTGAAGGGCGGCATAAGACAGGCCAGTGGACAGGAAGCTGTAGAACAACATAAATTGATAAGTTTAGAATGCCTAAAGCCCAAAAACATCAGTTACATGCCGACCAAACTTGGGAGGAGTTGAGATAGAATAACACACACATATTTGGTTCAACAATGACTAAGTGATATGCAGTACATATTAGAGCTAACATTCTGGTGTGTAAGTTGAAACATATTTGGAGTAAGATGAGGGCATAAAAATTTGTCCAAGAAGGCAAAAAAACATACTTTAGCACACACATTATGAACATAGAGAATGTGGTTGTGTAGTACATACCGTATTGTGAGTAGAAGTCGCTCCTCTGCAGATTTCGCTTTGCGCATCCTTGTGTCCAGAAAGGTTATCCCAGGGCGCACTGTCTCCAAGAGTCGATCAAATGTGGAAATGCTCATGCGACAGTACTGGTAACATTTCTCAGGATGCTCCCGCAGAGAAGAATAGAGGCGGTGAAAATGACCTGTTGTGAGTCGTTGCCTCAAAAGTGGATGTACCCACATGCGTCTCCTCCTCCGCGGATCCACTATCACTGGGTATGGTTGCCCAAAGCGGCGTGACAAAAGCCAGTTCAAGAGAACCTGCTCAGTTGTATTGAATCTCAGACCCTCTGCCATGTTGCAGAACAACAACACACCTCGTGAAAGCAAGCTCACAAATGTACAGTATGGAGGCAGCCACCTGTTTCTGAGTGTAGAAATAGAGTGCAGGCTAATGATTTAAATAGTTAGCAGGCCTCAAAGCCGTTAAATGTCCATTTTGCAAGGCTGCAAGAAAATCCCGCCATACGGATTGCATACGGATACCATACGGATTACATACGGATGCAGACCTGCGCAAAATACGCGACGGCACCTGGCTTACGGATGACCTATGGAGCACTATTTAGGGGTCATTCATCCGTATTAGGCATGTAAACTACGGAGCGTATTTTGCGCTGGTTAGTGTGAATCCAGCCTATTAGTTTTATCCAGTGTAGGCTTCCCATAGGTTTAACAAAATGGCGAGTGGCAGCAGCAAGAAATTTGTTTACACTATTGTGCAAAAGTTTTAGGCAGGTGTTGAAGAAGTGACCTAAAATTAGAATGCTTTGGCTTCGTCTGCACGAACATTGCATGACGTCTTGTTATTCTATTTAATTGATTAGCTGTGTATTTGTAAGGTATTTTAACATGGACTTGAGTTCTCTAGTTTTTATTCCCTTCTCTTTCCTTTCCCATCCCCTTTCCCTTAAGCCGGTTTCACATTTGCGCTTTATGGTGCTGCGACGGCCTGCACACGGCTGCCGCTAAGCCCCGCCCCCTGCCGGCTCCCTGCCCGCCCCATCCGGTCATCACCTCCTACTAGCGCACATGGACGCTTGCGATCTGCGCACCCTATCTTTAGCATAGGGTGCACAGATCATGCGCTGGCTGTGCGCTAGCAGGATTTTGCCATGCGCTGCGCACTTTTGAACATGCTGCATTCGGCACACACGGACGCACCTTCAAAAGTGCGCAGCGCACGGCAAAATCCTGTTAGCGCACGGCCAGCGCACGATCTGCGCAACCTATGCTAAAGATAGGGTGCGCAGATCGCAAGCGTCCATGTGCGCTAGTAGGCGGCGATGACCGTGTGGGGCGGACTGGGAGCCGGCAGGGGGCCGGGCTTAGCGGCGGCCGTGCGCAGGCCGTCGCAGCACCATAAAGCGAAAATGTGAAACCGGCCTTAGTGTTAATTCCCTTCCTCTCCCCTCCCTTTCAACCCTATATTATTGCTAAAATTCAATAAAAATGTTTGAAAAGAAAAAAAAAAATAGAATTATCAAGTTTATTTTTATCAATTAACAAAATGCAAAGAGAATGAAAAAAAGATAAATCTGAATCAAATCGATATTTGGTGTGACCACATTTTGTCTTCTAAACAGCAATAAAGCATCAATTATTTTAGGTACACTTGCACAGAGTTTTTTAACGATCTCGGCTAGGAGGTTGTTGCCAACATTTTGGAGAATTAGCACAGATATTCTGTGAATGCAGCTTTGCAAAATTTCTTCTTTCTATTCATGTAGTCCCAGACAAACTATGTTGAGAAGAGAACTCTGTGGGGCTATCTCATCACTTCCAGGAGTTGTTCTTTACACTAAAGATGGTACTTAATGACATTGGCTGTATGTTTGGGGTCATTGTCCTGCTACAAAATACATTTGGAGCCAATCAGATGCCTCCCTGATGGTATTGCATGATGAATAAGTATCTGCCTGTTTTTCTCAACATTGAGAACACAATTAATCCTGACCAAATCCCCAATTCCATTTGCTAAAATGCAGCCACAAACTGCAAGGAATCTCTAACATTTTTCATTGTTGTAACGCTCGTGGGTGTGAAACAAATGCACCAGGGCTGCACTTAACTTGGAGGGGCATGACTAAGCAACTAAATGGTGTTCACTAGAGCCTCTGTTGGTGAGGTCGGTTTGGCCACAGGTAGTCGCAAGGTGCCACTCCCCAGGACTGCGGCAGCTGACTGAGTCAGAGGCATGGGTAAGTGGTACAATAGGGCAAAGACAAGTTGTGGTTAGACGGTCCAATGTCGAGGCAGGCAGCACAGTGTCAGTAAACGTAGCTGAGGTCAAGAAGGGAGAGGTCAGGCAAGATGGTTTAATAGGCTGGGTCATCCACTGAAAGCTGAAAACAGGCGAATCCATACACATGGACTAAGTAGGAACCACATTCGAGCAAGGAATGATAGGCCGCTTTTACAGATACATTGAGCATTTCCTATTCTAATCCTCAAAATCAAATCAGAGCAGGACATTCTCTGATCCTCATGGATCTCATTATCAGATCCATGATTTTTCACGGATGTGTGAATGGACCTATAAAACACTATGCGTCCGTGTGGGTCCGGTAAAAAATATGGCAGCACACGCACATTTCACACAAATGTGAGAATGTGGCCTAAGGGGTTTTAAAAATGACATTATCACTCTCAGTCATAAAGTACAGAAATAAAATAAATAAGGGATTTTAAAAATAACATTATCACTCTCAGTCAAAAAGTACAGAAATAAAATAAATAATTACATCCAGTTATCGCTGACGTCTTATCTGATTAAAGTCATTTGTATCCCACCATTAATGTTAATAGCCACACATCAATCAGAATATAAAGTGACTAGATGGTGGCCTGATTCTAACACATCGGGTATTCTAGAATATGTATGTAGTTTATTTATGTGAGGGGTCTGGCATGTGTCTTCCTGCAGCATAAGTATCATTGCAGCAAAAGTATCTTGAAGATGCAGTTATTACTACGGCTGATAAATAAAATCAAGCTCCTCTCCTCTCTTCACACAGGTACAATCTTTGCTACAATCCCTGCTTGCTGTCTACTGCTGTCTACGGCAACATTTCATTTATTGGTAGAATCTCTGCTACAATCCCTGCTAGCTGTCTACTGCAACATTTCATTTAATGGTACAATCTCTGCTACAATCCCTGCTTGCTGTCTACTGCAACATTTCATTTAATGGTAGAATCTCTGCTACAATCCCTGCTTGCTGTCTACTGCAACATTTCATTTAATGCTGCCCACTCTCCTTCTCCCATCTGCTCTCCCTTTCTCTGCTTCTCCTCACTACTGGCAACTTATTTCCCAATCCTGGACCCCCACAGGTCATACTGGGTCGCCCTCCCAGGGCTATGGGGTACTCGGTATCGGGCCGGTCTCTCAGAGGGGGTTGTCACAGCAGCGGTGACCCGGTCCGTGGCCCTGGGCGCCCATGTAAAAGGGGTTGAGTTGGGAATAAAGTTTATAAGTGATTCGTGACGCCACCTGTGGTGTTCGGCAAGGGAGGTGTTAAGCCGACGCTCCAGACAGATCCTCTGGGACAGATGGTGTAGTGCAGCAATGATGTTGTAGCCCTCCACAGGTAGGGCTGTTGGTCCCAGGGCAGTGTAGCGGAATGTTTAGGAAGAGGGTGCAGAGTTTAGCACAGAGATGTAGCAGTGCTGAGGATGTTGCAGGAAGGAGGCAAGGACACAACAGGGTGCAGTTTCTTTACCTTTACTTGGCAAACGCAGTCCAGGGTCCTGATTACAGATGGCACAGGAGCAGGCTAGCCTGGAAGCAACTCAGGAATCTCTCTATCAGAAGGGTTGTGTAGTCTCCTTCCTAGCGCTGGCTTGAGGTATATGCAGTACAGTGTTACACTGAAGTTCCTCCTTCTTATTGTCTCTTAGAACTACCTCGTATGGCAGTCAGCTGTAGCCCTCTATCTCTCTTGGCTCACCCGTCGCTGTTGTGCCTCCGAGTCTTAGTTGGGAATAGAGCATTTACAGCTTCCTATTTCTCTGGATTCTGTTGCAGGACCTTCAGTATCCATACAACCGTGGAGACCAGGCTCCAGATCATGCGCTCTCACTGGGAGGGAGCTCTCTATCCTCAGCTCAACCTCCAGCTTCTCTCCACACGTCTACACACGTTGCCCTCCTCACACTAAATTCTCATTTCCCCTCCTGGCCCTCAGAGAGCACTCCTCCCCTAATTCTGGTTCAGAGCTCCCTCTGCTGGCCTGGAGTGGGAACTGTGTTGCATGAAAATGATTAACTGCTAGAGAGACCCTTCATTGCCTCCAAGCCTGACATCACCCTCCCTGGAGGAAGGCAATGCCATTGTGGCGACCATACTTCTGGGGGTGCCACAATACCCCCCATTACTACCCCTTCCTACTGCTCCCTATCTAATAAAAACTACCGCAATCTTTCCAACTTGAAACGTGTGCCATTGACACCCAACCCCCTGCTCCATCTCTCGGGAGCACTTTGGAATGCCCGCTCCATCTGCAGTTAGCTCCATGTGATTCATGACCTCTTTCTCTCTCGCAATCTTGCCTTCCTTGGCCTCACAGAAACATGGCTGACACCCTCTGACACTGCCTCCCCTGCTGCGCTGTGTTACGGCGGCCTCCACTTCACCCACACTCCTCGCCCTGGCAATAGACATGGTGGAGGAGTGGGTCTTCTCCTTTCTTCCAACTGCTCCATTAACCCAATCCCAGCTCTTCCCTCCCTAATCCTCCCCTCTTTTGAAGTCCACTCTGTCTGCATCTATTCTCCCTCCAACCTCCAAGTGGCCGTCATATACCGACCTCCAGGCCCGACCACTGCCTTCATTGACCAATTCTCTACCTGGCTTCTTCATTTTCTTTCAACTGACATCCACACTATCTACATGGGTGACTTCAACATCCCCACTGATACCCTCCAGTCAGCAGCCTCCAAACTCCTGTCCCTTACTTCATCCTTTCGATTTACTCAGTGGTCCTCCTCAGCCACCCACACAGACCTCCTGGCACCCATGTCCAGCAACATGCGTACCCCCGCAGAAACCTCGCACACCTAGACACCCACATGCTCTCTGACTCTATTCTACCACTGTCATCCATATCCTCACTCCACGACACAGACAGTGCCACTGCTTTCTACAATGCCACTCTCGCATCAGCTCTTGACATGGTCGCCCCTCTCATTCATGGCAGATTGCGATGTATCAACAGACAACCCTGGCACAATAACACCACTAAAAAGCTCCGGCAAGTGTCCAGGATTGCAGAGCGGCACTGGAAGAAAACAATTTGACTTCACCGCATTCAAACAGGCAACACTCGCTTTCAAATCTGCCCTCACCTCTGCTAAACAAGCCTATTTCACAACCCTCGTATCTTCCCTATCTTACAACCCCAAATAGTTATTCAAAACTTTTAACTCCCTCCTCCACCCACCACTGCCCCCTCCAACCTCCCTCATCTCTGCTGAGGACTTTGCCACACACTTCAAAAATAAGATCAACCAAACAAGGCAAGTCTTCATCATTTAACCACCACAACCCCTTTGTATACCAGACCAATGCCCAAACCCTATAACCTCACTCTCCAACATCACTGAAGGGGAGCTTAATTGTCTCTTCTCCAAATCGCACCTCACAACCTATGCACTCAACCCCATCCTATCTCACCTCCTCCCCAACCTCACCACCACACTTATCCCATCCCTAACCCACCTCTTCAACCTATCACTAACGTCCGGTACCTTCCCTTCTGCTTTCAAACATGCCACAATCACGCCTATCCTTTAAAAGCCAACCCTCGACCCATCCACTATGTCTAGCTGTCGTCCAATATCGTTGCTCCCATTTGCTTCCAAACTCCAGGAGCAGCACGTCCATGCTGAACTTTCCTCCCACCTATCATCTAACTTGCTCTTTGACAATCTACAATCTGGTTTCCGCCCCCATCACTCCACTGAGACAGCCCTGACCAAAATTACTAACGACCTACTTACAGCCAAATCAAATGGACAATACTCTATACTCCTGCTTCTAGACCTGTCCTCTGCATTCAGCACAGTTGACCACTGCCTCCTACTACAGATCCTCTCCTCCTTTGGCATCAAAGACCTTGCCCTATCCTGGATCTCCTCATACCTTTCCAACCACACATTCAGCGTCTCCCACTCCCACAACACCTCCTCATCCCATCCTCTCTCTGTTGGAGTCCCCCAAGGCTCTGTTTTAGGACCCCTACTCTTCTCAATCTATACACTTGCTCTGGGGCAACTCATAAAGTCCCACGGATTCCAGTACCACCTTTATGCTGATGACACTCAGATCTACCTTTCTGGCCCAGACGTCACCTCTCTGCTGTCCAGAATCCAAGAGTGTCTATCAGCCATAATCTCTTTCTTCTCCTCTCACATCCTCAAGCTCAGTGTGGACAAATCTGAACTCATCATCTTTCCTCCATCTCACAGATCTTCCTTACCCGACCTAGCTATAATGACATCATGCTTTCCCCAGTACCTGAAGTCTGCTGCTTCGGAGTAACCTTTGACTCTGCCCTGTCCTTCAAACCGCACATCCAAGATCTTTCTACCTCCTGTCGCCTCCAGCTCAAAAATATCTCCAGAATCCGTCCTTTCCTCAACCCTCAATCTACTAAAATGCTTGTGCATGCCCTCATCATCTCCCGCTTCGACTACTGTAACATCCTTTTCTGTGGTCTCCCTGCTAACACCCTCGCACCTCTCCAGTCCATCCTTAACTTTGCTGCCTGACTAATTCATCTTTCTTCTCGCTACTCCTCTACTTCTCCCCTCTGCAAATCTCTTCACTGGCTCCCATTCCCTCAGCGTATCCAGTTCAAATTACTAATAATGACCTACAAGGCCATCTATAACCTGTCTCCCCCATATGTCTCTGAACTAATCTCCCGATACCTTCCCTCAGTCTCTGGTCCTCCCAAGACCTCCTTCTCTCCTCCACACTTATTCGCTCCTCACCCAACTGCCTCCAAGACGTCTCCCGAATTGCCCCTATCCTCTGGAATTCTTTGCCCCAACAAGTCCGACTATCAACCACATTTGGATCCTTCAGCCGGAACCTGAAAACCCACCTCTTCAAGAAAGCCTACAGCCTGCAATGACCCCGCTACCTCCTTCTCTCTCACCACTACCGGAGATATCACCTCAACCAATACCGGAACTGCTGCACCCACCAACCTACTGTCTCCTTCCCCACCATCCTGTAGCATGTAAGCCCGAAAGGGCAGGGTACTCTCCCCTCTGTATCAGTCTGTCACTGTTAGTTTGTTCACTGTAAGTGATATCTGTAATTTGTATGTAACCCCTTCTCATGTACAGCACCATGGAATCAATGGTGTTATATAAATAAATAATAATAACTTAAGACAGAACTTGTTCAGTAAAGATGAGTGAACTATGTCGCGCTGTGAGGATTAAATTCCGTGCCAATATCGCTGATTGGTCGCTAGGCGCAACCAATCAGAAAAGCGTGGCTCAAATCCCACGGCAATTCACGGGCAGAGTGCACCTGTCGCTGATTGGTCGCACCTGGCTGGCCGCGACCAATCAGGCTAGCGCCGGTCATCTCCCGGCTGGTCGCCGCTGACCTCCATGTGGCAGGAGATGACCCGCCGCAACCAGCGGGAGATCAGAGGCTAGCGCCGCAGATCTCCCGATGGTAGGCGTGGCGTGCATCGTTCGAATTCCGTGCCAATTCGCCGCCGGACTGCACCTGTCGCTGATTGGTTGCGCCTGGCTGGCCGCGACCAATCAGCGACAAGGGATTTCCATTACAAACAGACAGACAGACAGACAGAATTAGACAATTATACAGTAGATAAGCAGCACTGTACTCCTCAATAACCATAATTTCCGCCACTCAATAAATATAAATCATTCAGTTTGTGACTATCTCCAATTAACTTGAAGGTTATTTGCACATGCTGTGTTTTTGGTGTGGAAAATATGGGAGGTTTTACAGTACAAGCAAAGTGAATGAAGTCTCATGCACATGTTTCTTAGTTATTATTGCAGATTTGCAGCAGATTAAAATCTGCATAATATCAATTCTTGCAGCAAATTTCACCCATTCTAATGAGTGAGGGAAAATACGCAACAAAAGCATGTAAAAAAACAAGGCAGAAATGTATTTTATTGTTCTTCCTGTCAACACATAGGATATGCAGTAGAATTTTCAACTGCAAATCCTCAACATGTGCACATACTGTAGCTGTCATGACATTACTAGGTTTGTTGCAGCTCTGATTCGGCTGTAATTTAAATGTTGTTTTTTCCTTTTGGTCCAGCAAAAGTTAATGTCAGTCTCTTGTTGGGTGCTGCTTTCAGGCTGTTTAGCTAATGTTGGCTGGTAACCACTCCTACCATCTTTTAAAAGTCACATGACCCATCAGCTGATCGTCAGTAATAGAGTTTTTCTATGCAGACCAGCCTTTAGTGAGGAGCTTTCCTGTGTTGGTGTTTTTGCTGTGGCTGTGGGAGTTCACAAACCGGGGTGCTGTTTTCTATGCTGCTGTGGAGTTTGACAGCAGAGCCTGAAGCTCAGTATAGTGTCCCTTTTTCTTTGTCGGTTCCGTGTTTGTCTCTTCCCCTGTGTTTTACCATCAGCAGTGGTGATGCTAGCATCCTTGCCGGATAGTGCACTAGCCAGGGTATATTAAGGACTCAATCAGGGACTAGGCACGTGATGGCGACGGAGAGGAAGGACACGCAAAGGGCATTTAAGGGAGCTTAGGGACAGCCACAGGTTGTTGTCAGGAGGTGTCCCATCCCTCGCTCTCTACGATTCTTTCCTCTCCCTTTCTATCCAGTCGCGTTTGTATGCTGTGTCGTCCACCAGACCTACCCGTGTCCGAGCGGGACAGTAGCCTTAGTGTCACAGATTTACAGTGAAGGAGAGGAGTCAGAAGACCGCAGCATCCGATTTCTTCTACTCCTGCACTGATTAGAAGCACTTCACTTTCATATTAAACATTGTAAGTTTCTTTTAGCATTGCAGGGTTTCTCAAGGGGAGCGAAACTAAGAGCAGCGAAACGCGCGTCGGGGTGCATTGGACCGGCTCCTAAGTACTTTGTGAGAGCATTTTTTATCCCCCCTCTGCCTATTTGGTCATATGGATATGGTATATGGCAAATGGCAATAAAATGTGATATCATGGAGGATAATTTATGGTTACCTGGTCCCCGTAAGATATAATGGTGGTGATTTTTATACAAAATTGGGAGACTCGGGTTTATTGTGTCTATTGTGTATTGACATAATACAGGGGCTCACTTGTGGGATATATTATTATCGGACATATAAGGTTATGATGTGGATATGTTGTACATAGTGCCATATGGTCCTGTTTTGGTGTCTGTCAGAACATATCTCTTTTTATTTGAGTGTTTTTTAACTTTATAATGGATTAATAAAGACATTTGTAATTTTATTAAAACTCCTGTGGCTCTCTGACACTATACACTGTATACTATATACAGCGGTCCTGTGCATAATGTCACGGGTGTATTACCTGTACACAAACACTAGAAACAGAGCTCCTGTGTATAATGTCACTGGTGATCACTGTATTACCTGTACACTGACACTATATACAAAGCTCCTGTATATAATGTCACCAGTGATCACTGTATTACCTGTACACTGACAGTAAATACAGAGTTCCTGTATACAATGGCACTTAGTATTGTGTTGTTTTTTTTAATTAATGATCAGTATTGTAGTATTCAGTCACTATGTGGTGGAAATATGTGGTCTGGTCATGGTGTGGCACTATTTGTTCCTTGTATGTGGTATTATTCAGTCACTATGTGGTCTGGCCATGGTGCGGCGGTATTTGTTCCTTGTATGTGGTATTATTCGGTCACTATGTGGTGGTATTATGTGGTCTGCCCAAGGTGTGGCGGTATTTGTTCCTTGTATGTGGTATTATTCGGTCACTTTGTGGTGGTAATATGTGATCTGGTCATGGTGTGACGATATTTGTCCCTGTGGTTGTTTAAAAAAAAAGTAAATGTATGTGACTCATTCCCTTAAAGAAAAATACATAAATATATATTTATTTTTAATAGTTTATAGTAGAGTAGCGCCCGGCCGAAAGAGTCTACCGTGTCATGGTATCAGCGTAAAAATTATTTTTGCCAGAAAAAAAGCTGCTGGTTATGAATGTGATCTGGTGTTTGATGGGAACTGTTAATATCTGATCGGTGAGGATGTGGTGGTGAAGTTGAGTTTTTCCAAGAGTGGGCGGTGGGATGGTGGAGGCGAAGCTGGTGTGGAACCTGGTCGGAGTCTCAAGGGAACCCGAAAATTTTGCCAGTATGCGGCCCCCAAATTCCAAGTGGAAGCCCTGGTCTGTCTCATAAGCTGTAGACCGCAGCTTCCTGAAACTTCAGTGTGCTCACGCAGGCGGCGTGATGACACTTTTGTCTCATGCCACTCTGCGGACCGGAAGAGAAAATGGAGGCTGCAGTGCCATGAATCAAGATGAGGTGAGTATAAACTTCATTATTTTTAATATGGAGAACTGGGGCAATCCTACTATATATATGGGAGAACTGGGGCTATTATACTATATATACCGGATGGGGATAACTGGGGCCATCATACTATATACGGTATATGGGGAGAACTGGGGCCATCATACTATATATATGTGAGGAGAACTCGGGTCATCATACTAGATATGTGGGGAAACTGGGCCATCATACTAGATATGTGGAGAGAACTAGGGCCATCATACTACATATATGGGCAACTGGGGCCATTGCACTATATTTATGGTGGGAACTGGGGCCATCGCACTATATATACTATATATATATCACATATCCAGGGTCGGACTGGGGTGTCTGGGGCCCACCAGGGGAATGGACTCTAGGGGCCCACCCTACAGCTATATACAAATATCTGTCAGTCATTATCCCCATTATAGTGGAGCATCGGCTGTAAAACCTAGGCGACTCCTGTACATCTACTGTGCGCCACCACAAATGGGATGTATAATTACAGTAGTTTACATTAATGGGGTTCTTTAATTAGAACAAGTTATCACCGATCCATGGGCTCCACAGGATAGGTGATCGCTTAGGTTCGACCATTAGAAACTGCACCAATCGGAAGAATGAAAAAGTTTTATCGTTGATAGGACACTTATCCGCATTTTAAAATGGAGCGGCAGGTGGGATATCTGATCATGTAACGAATGGAAACGGAGGCAGAGATGGTGAAGTTCACATTCGTTTTTATTTTTTAAGTGGAACCTCGGGACCACAGTCCGGGGGGCTCCGAAGGGGGCATGACTAGTGAGCCCCGGGCACCCATAGTAAAGCCCCTCAGGCAGGGCCAGAATGGAATACCCGGAGGACACAGGTGCTACCTCCAGTTAGTCCCCAAACACATGGCAGCTGTTCAATCGGGACCAAAAGGGATAACAAAAGTTACAGCAGAGTCAGTAATGCGCTGGGTCCTGGATCCGGTTAGTTGGTAAGGAGTCGGTTCCAGTGACCTTCACACAGTCCTTGGACTCAGATGGCTGTAGGCGGAACGGGATGGCTTAGGCCCAGATGGTTGCTGACATAACCAGGTAACACAGGATACTGATATGCTGTGGAAATAGAGAGCATTAGACAATGCACAGAGACTGCAGATGCAGCGCAGACAGGTTAGCATGAGAACCGGATGTAGCAATGATAGATACTCGTTGCTCCGGCGCTCTCCCTATGGAGGAGAGGACAGAAATAGCAGCCAGTGCACTGCCATTGGTTGATTGCATTTTTTTGAATAATGCGCGCCACCCCTTTAAGAAGGCAAGAGAGCGGGCGGGCGTGACCTAATAGCCTTATCTACAGATCTCCTCAAAGGATGCCAGGAGGAGGAGGCAGGATGGAGGACAGAACGCTGAGCAGCAGCATGACAGGCTCGAGGTGAGTGCCCAGAACGGAGAGCAGCGGCAGGCCTGGACGCAGCACCAGGACGGGGGCTAGGTGTTACAGCGACAGATCTGGGCGCAGCGCCAGGACGGGGACCAGGTGTAACAATTTGCAGCTCCATTCATTCTCTTTGGAGCGTCTAGAAAAAAAACAAGTGGAGCCACTGAGGGAAAGAATGGATCAGTGATCAAGTTGGACATGCCACTCCAGTCTAATGAGGATAAAAAATTCCACATTTTGCTGAATGGGACCAAGTAGTCACACCTCCACCAATCAATATGTTATCACTAGTGTTGAGTAGAGTTGAGCGACTTTTGTTTTTTAAGGGTCGAGTTTCGTTTCGTGAAACCCGACTTTTCCAAAAGTCGGGTCGAGCAAGATCGGCCGATTATAGGGAAAAGTCGGGGTCGTCCCGAAACACGAAACCCAATGTAAGTCAATGGGGAATAAAAGTCGGCAGTGAGAGAAGGACAGGAAACACACCGACAGTGCCCATTTGAATGCCAAAAGCATCAATTCTTCTTACTTAAGCTTGTCAACCTTAATTAACTTCATAATACAAGTTACGCACTGAAAAATGGGGGTTATTTGGCTAAAGTTGTGGGGGGGTAGGGCTGGCTCCAGGTTTTCATGTGCCCTGGGCGAAACACATACCACAACTCATCATGCTCCGATACGGCAGAGAAATAGCGGTATAGTACAATGAAAAATACTTCACTTTTTACATCTCATGACGAGGCCCATCTATTTCTCCATACGGAATCATTGGTCCCATATAATGTTTGAAACAGTATATGATGAGCTCCACATAATGCTACAGTATATGTTGGTCCCCATGGATGAAGCTCCACTGTCTTATGGGCCCAAATAATGCTCCAAACATAATGGGCCCCATTTCTAATGCTCTAGTGTATAATGGGCCCTGTAAATGCTGCTCCAGTGTCTGATGTCCACCTTTGGAATGTTCCAGTGTATGGTGGGCCCCATCTATCATTCTCCAGAGTATAGTGCTCCCCAAAAATTGCTGTCCCAACATTGAAAACAATCAAATAAGTCTCCTCGCTATGGAATCCCTGTACTAGTCTGGACTCCTTGTCGTCCCCATCTTCCATCTCACTGCACAGTATTTCAACCTTGCAAGTGCTGTGATCCTGAGCAAGCAGGGGGGGCCCACTCGTTGGCGACGGCACTGGCACAGGGCCCCTGATAGTACGGTGGTGTGTCTGATGGCGGGTGGGCCGAACCTGCACTTTCATCTGCAGCTTCCTCTTTGTCACCGTGTAAGATGGAACTGTATATGGGAAGGGTAACCTGAGTTTCATCAGGGTCAGATTCAGGCCGTGTAGCGTGCGAGGGGAATGTAGTGGTCTGGGTCAATGTACCAGCAGATTCATCAAGCAGTGGCTGGGCATCAGTGCACTTGTGTCGCCCCCAGGAGTACGGTCGCCACAGTGGCATTACCTTCCTCCTAGGGAGTGTGATGTCATGCCCAAGCATGCTCCCAAGAGCAACGAAGGATCTCTCTAGCAGGTTAACTGATTGGGCGGCGTTATTCCCACGAGTCATGACCCTCCAAACAGCGTTCATGAAGGCAAAGTGTTTGTTTTACGTGGGCAGTATGGTTGCAAAGCTGAACCTTAAAGGAATGTCCAGAAGGGCACCACCAGGAGTGGAGCCTACGGTTAAATTCGACTCCACCTGGGAAACCTCAACCATGCCAGCTACAGAACAGATGCACACATTGCAAGCTTAATTCCGTTAACGAACAAGACTCCGTCATGCCCCGCGGTCCGAGTCCGGCTTACTAGAGGGACACGTGAGGCTCTGGCACATGAGATTGGCCAATAACTGGTGTGTCATGCCCTTACATGTCCGTGGCAGCATGTGCGCTACACTGAAAAGGCCAGCGTTTGTCGCTTACAGGTGCAGATAACCCGCTGAACAACGTTAGTGATGGGGATCACTGATTACAATTATTACCCGCGAACGATGATTCCCCAGTAAGTGCAGGTCAACCGCAGTTCCGGAATTAGGCCTAACCGTCATTCCTGAAAAAATGAAAAACTTACGTGTGCAAACCACAGGTGCTGTAGCTTGCTTAACAGCTCGCCAGCCGTTCTCACGCCCAGTATGGATTACACGTGATTGCACAAAGGTGAGAAAGGGTACCGTATCCACGGATAACATGTATGGATAGCGTACACATTCAAAATATATGTCTATACATCAGGAGGCAGGCTCAGACGGTGTTAGGCCCAGTATGGCTTGCACGTGATTGCACAAAGGTGAGAAAGGGTACCGTATCCCCGGATAACATGTATGGATAGCGTACACATTCAAAATATATGTCTATACATCAGGAAGCAGGCTCAGACGGTGTCAGGCACAGTATGGATTTGACGGCCCAGACTACACAGCGGAGGAGCAGGGAGAGGTAAAGATTGCAAATGCTGGGGCCCCTCAAATGCTGGGGCCCTCGGTACTGGCACTGGGCCCCTCATAGTACGGCGGTGTGTCTGACAGCGGGTGTGCACCACCACCGTCAGAGACACTTGATTGCACTATGAGGGACCCTGTGCCAGTGCCCGCGCCCAAGAGTCGGCCTACCCACCTGTCCAGGGCAACGGCACTCGCACGGTGTCGTGCGCTAGGTGGTGACCCCGGCCACGGGGGGGGAGGCAGCACAGTTAGGGAGTTTTAGAAAGTGGCATATGTTGATGTTGGACATTCAGCTGATGCAAAAGGCAAAATAGGTCAAGTCCCAGGAAGAGGTGGACCAAAGCAAGCCATTTTTCTGTCACCCTATGTGTCATCAGGGGAAGGTGGGACAAAATCCTTGGAAACCCATGCATGGTTCATTTTAATGAAGGTTAGATCATCCACATTTTGGGTTGACAGACGGGTCCTTTTTTCTATCAGGATTGATCCAGCTGCACTGAAGACTCTTTCCGATAGCACACTTGCAGCTGGGCAAGCGAGCTCCTGTAAGGCATATTGTGCCAATTCAGGCCAGGTGTCCAGTTTAGCGGCCCAATAGTCAAAGGGGAATGACCTGTGTGGGAGAACATCGATATGGGAGGAAAAGTAGTTTGTAACCATAGTTGACAAACTGCTGTCTCCTGTCACTTTCCATCGATGCAGAATTACCAGTTGTGTGAGCGGTACTTGAAAAATCAGTCCACAACATTGTCATGAAACCCCTGTCTCCAACGCCACTTCTGCTGTGTGCACCATGAACACCTCTGCCAAGCTGCCCCCGGCCCGTACGGCTCATGTGAGAACCATCACCGCTGCTGTGTGCTGGGAATGCCTCAAGCAACCGATTTACCAGAGTTGCTTGTTTATTAGCCAATATTAGGTCAAGGTTCTCCTGTGGCATGATGTTTTGTAATTTGCCTTTATAGCGTGGATCCAGGATGCTGGCCAACCAGTAGTCGTCATTGTTCATCATTTTGGCAATGCGGGGGTCCCTTTTTAGGATCTGCAAGGCATAATCTGACATGTGGGCCAATGTTCCCGGTGTCAATGATGCACTGCGAGTGCTGGTTGGAGGAGCACTTTCTGGCAAATCCACATCCCTCCAGTCACGCACAAACCCTGTACCAGACCTTGCCACGCCAACATTTTCACTTGCCCCACGAGATGCATCCTCCTCCCCTAAGTAATCATCCCCATCATCATCCTCCTCCTCCTCTTCTTCCTCCACCTCGTCCAGGAGAGGTCCCTGAGCAGACAATGGCTGAATGTCATCAAGGATTCCCTCCTCCTCTTCCTCCTCATCAACATTGGCTGCAGACGCCTGCTCCTTAAGGTGCGTCAAAGTTTGCATGAGCAGACACATAAGTGGGATGCTCATGCTTAGGATGGCGTCGTCTGCGCTTACCAGCCGTGTGCATTCCTCAAAACACTGAAGGACTTTACAGAGGTCTTTCAGCTTCGACCACTGCACACCTGTCAACTCCATGTCTGCTCTCAAAGTGCCTGGCCGTGTATCCTCCCACAAATGCATTATGGCCTGCCTCTGCTCGCACAGCCGCTGCACCATGTGCAGGGTGGAGTTCCACCTTGTTGCAATGTCGATAATGAGGCGGTGGTTGGGAAGGTGGAGCAATCGCTGCAGCTTCTGCATACGAACGGAGTGTACAGGCGACCGGCGGATGTGCGCGCACAGTCTTCGCACCTTCTGGAGCAGGGCTGTTAACTCCGGATAATTTTTGAGGAAGCACTGCACCACCAGGTTCAAGGTGTGAGCCAAGCAAGGTATGTGGCTGAGTTTTGAAAGGGCTATGGCTGCCACAAAATTACGGCCGTTATCACTAACTACCTTGCCTGCCTCAAGATGTACACTGCCCAGCCATGACTCAGTTTGTCGCTTCAAGTACTCGGCCAGCACCTCGGCGGTGTGTCTGTCACCCAAACACATCATCTGCAACACAGCCTGCTGACGCTTTCCACTAGCTGCTCGATAGGGGGACACCTCGTGTGCAACAGTGGCAGCTGCAGATGGAGTGCTCGTACGACTGCGCTCTGTGGACGAGCTTTCGCTTCTGGAGGAGGAGGAGGAGGGTCGAACGCCTACAGCCAACTGTTTCCTATACCGTGGGCTAGGCAGCACTGTCCCACCACCGCTGTCCCCTGTGGACCCTGCATCCACCACATTAACCCAGTGCACAGTGATGGACACATAACGGCCCTGGCCATGCCGACTGGACCATGCATCAGTTGTGAGGTGGTGCACCTCACAACTCACTCACCTTTCCACTCACTGACTGCTTGAGTGCATAGACAATGCGGTCTTTTACATGATGGTGGAGGGCTGGGATGGCTTTGCGAGAGAAGAAGTGGCGACTGGGTAGGTCATAGCGTGGTACTGCATAGGCCATGAGTTCGCGGAAAGCTGCGCTTTCCACCAACCGATAGGGCATCATCTCAAACGAGATTAGTTTGGCAATGTGGGCGTTCAAACCCAGTGTACGCGGATGAGAGACTGAGTACTTTCTTGACCTACTCATAGTGTCTGGGAGGGTGAGCTGGACTTGAGAGCTGCATATGGTGGAAGTAGCGGTGGACAGGGCGGACTGAGAGAGGGTTGATGATGGTGATGGAGTTGGTGTTCTTTCTGATGGCCTAGATTCAGTATTTCGTTGATATAACAGTGGGATTCCCTGACTGCTGTGGCCTTGCAATGACACCTCAACATTTCCTGCTGTGCTAACCGGTGGGCTTACAGTGGGGGAAACAATGTAGCGTTGTTGACTACCTTCTTTGTGATCAGTTGCACATGTGGCACTTGAGGTTTGGTGTTGTGTCCACACTTGCAAGTTCATGCTGGTTAAATGTCTAAGCATGCAACTGGTATTCAAATTTTTCAGATTTTTCCCTCGGCTAAAGGTCTTTGCGCACTTCTTACAGATAACCTTGGCCTGATCATGAGGATTTTGTTCAAAAAAGTGCCACACTGCACTCTTCCTACTTTGGCAGACATTTTGCGGCCTAGCACGCTGTGATCTTTTGACCGTCTGGACAAGCTGTCCAGTAACTCTTTTGATTTTTGGAACCTGTCTTTGGAGTGCTCCGGGCCTGCCAGATAACAGCTGTTGCGATGTCGATGTCTGCTGTGGATGCTCCTCCTCATCTGAGCTATTGGAAGCAGCACCCTCTTCCCCCAATGGATGCCAATCTGGGTCAACAACTGGGTCATCCATCACCTCCTCTTCAATGTCATGTGCACCTTCCTCTGTGTCACCGTGTATGGTGGTATAGTGTCCGGGAAGGGGCACCTGAGTCTCATCAGGGTCAAAATCTGGCTCTGTATACTGCGAGGACAATGTAGTGCTCTGAGTGAATGTACCAGCAGAATCATCTATCAGCGGCTGTGCATCAGTGCACTCCATGTCAGATTCATCTTGGCCTGGGTAATTCACCATTTCACTTGATAATCCAGGCATGGTATGTGAAAACAGCTCCATGGAGTAATCAGTAGTATGGCCTGCGTCATCCTTCAATCTTGGTTGGGGTGAAGGACACAAGGAAAGGTGTGGTTCATGAACATGAGCCTCCAATGACGACTCAGTGCTTTTACTTTTTACAACTTCAGAAGAGGAGGCAATAGAGCTGGAGGCTGAGTCAGCAATGTAAGACAAAACTTTTTCCTGATGCTCTGGCTTTAAAAGCGGTTTGCCAACTCCTAGAAAACTAAGCCTTCGAAGCCTTATGGAGCCAGACGATGACGCAGGCTCAACACCTCCTGAATTCGGTCCTATTTTGCTCTTGCCACTACCATCAGATCCACCACCAACACCATCATTACCAGCTGCCAACCCCCGCCCAATTCCACGGCCTCTTCCACCAGCCTTCCTCATTTTTTGTCGAAATGTAGACAAAATCCAACAAACTATATAGTAATGTAAAACAAGGTACAAGGTGTCTATAGGACAGGGGAGATTTTGAATTTCTGCAGACACTAGTGGACACTGGACACTTTTGGATTGCGTGAGGCCCACTGAATATCAGAGCGCTATGTCACAGGCTCGATGGCACAGGTGTGAAAAAAGTGACTACAGGATAAGGGAGATTTTGAATTTCTGCAGACACTAGTGGACACTGGACACTTTTGGATTGCGTGAGGCCCACTGAATATCAGAGCGCTATGTCACAGGCTCGATGGCACAGGTGTGAAAAAAGTGACTACAGGATAAGGGAGATTTTGAATTTCTGCAGACACTTGTGGACACTGGACACTTTTGGATTGTGTGAGGCCCACTGAATATCAGAGCGCTATGTCACAGGCTCGATGGCACAGGTGTGAAAAAAGTGACTACAGGATAAGGGAGATTTTGAATTTCTGCAGACACTTGTGGACACTGGACACTTTTGGATTGTGTGAGGCCCACTGAATATCAGAGCGCTATGTCACAGGCTCGATGGCACAGGTGTGAAAAAAGTGACTACAGGATAAGGGAGATTTTGAATTTCTGCAGACACTAGTGGACACTGGACACTTTTGGATTGTGTGAGGCCCACTGAATATCAGAGCGCTATGTCACAGGCTCGATGGCACAGGTGTGAAAAAAGTGACTACAGGATAAGGGAGATTTTGAATTTCTGCAGACACTAGTGGACACTGGACACTTTTGGATTGTGTGAGGCCCACTGAATATCAGAGCGCTATGTCACAGGCTCGATGGCACAGGTGTGAAAAAAGTGACTACAGGATAAGGGAGATTTTGAATTCCTGCAGACACTTGTGGACACTGGAAACTTTTGGATTGTGTGAGGCCCACTGAATATCAGAGCGCTATGTCACAGGCTCGATGGCACAGGTGTGAAAAAAGTGACTACAGGATAAGGGAGATTTTGAATTTCTGCAGACACTAGTGGACACTGGACACTTTTGGATTGTGTGAGGCCCACTGAATATCAGAGCGCTATGTCACAGGCTCGATGGCACAGGTGTGAAAAAAGTGACTACAGGATAAGGGAGATTTTGAATTTCTGCAGACACTAGTGGACACTGGACACTTTTGGATTGTGTGAGGCCCACTGACGCTGTATGGTGTGAAAAAATGCACGCTCAGTACCTCAGCAGGACAAAAAAAAAAATTGGGATTGCTTTTAAAAAAGCAGTTTGCAGAGCAGTGGGTAAACAGCAATGCAGCTGTCAGGAAGCCTTAGAAGGCAGCCTAACAACCAACACCGCTGATCCACCACAATATAGCCTCCCCTTGCACTGCACACACAGTGACTGGTGTGTTGTACAGGCAAAATCGCTAGCAGCAGAAGCAGTTTTTTTTTCTTCTTCCCTGCCTAACACTCTCCCTACAGAATCAGCAACCTCTCCCTATGCTAAGATCGGCAGAAGTAAGATGGCGGTCGGCGTGCACGCCCTTTTATAACCCCTGTGACGCCCACCAAAGCAAGCCAATCACTTGCATGCCCTTCTGAAAGATGGTGGTGACCCCTGTCTATGTCATCACGTTGCCCACAGTGTCCGTGGATCCTGATTGGCTGAAAAAGAGCGCAAAACAAACTTTTGAAACGCGACTTTGGCGCGTAAGTCACCGACCTCGTGGCCGACCTCATCCTAGGGTCGGGTTTCGTTTCATGAAACCCGACTTTGCCAAAAGTCGTCGACTTTTGAAATTTTTCGACCCGTTTCGCTCAACTCTAGTGTTGAGCATTCCGATACTGCAAATATCGGGTATCGGCCGATATTCGCTGTATCGGAATTCCGATACTGAGTACCGATATTTTTTTAATATCAGATACTGGAATCGGAAGTCCCCATAATGCAATGAGCCACTGTTGTGGCTGTGATTGGCTGCTGAAATGATGTCATCATAATGCGCGGTCTGTGCGCATCATGATGCGCGGTCTGTGCCGACTGCAGGGGACCTGTACCGACTGCGGGGGGGCCTGTACGGGCCTGCCGGAGGCCTGTGCCGTCTGCCGGAGGTCTGTACGGGCCTGCCGGGGGCTTGTGCCGGCTGCCGGGGGTCTGTGCGGGCCTGCCGGGGGTCTTGTGTTTGTGCAGGCATCGTCCGATGGGACTACAAGTCCCATCGGGCGATGCCTGCTACAATGACAGTGATTGACACATTAGCCAATGATGGGACAGTAGTAGTCCCATCATCCGGCTAATGTGTTGAATGTAAAACAAAATATATAAATATATATATATATATATATATATATATATAAATACTACATACATACTACATATATACTACATTCATACTACATACATACTACATACATACAACATGCTACAGACATACTGTACATACTACATTCATACTACATACATACTACATATATACTACATTCATACTACATACATACTACATTCATACAGCACACAAACATACTACATACCTACTACATATATACTACATTCATACTACATACATGGTACATACATACTACATATACACTACATTCATACAACATACATACATACTACATATATACTACATTCATACTACATACATACAACCTATACACTACATTCATACAACATACACAACATACATACATGCTACATATACAGTGGGGAAAAAAAGTATTTAGTCAGTCAGCAATAGTGCAAGTTCCACCACTTAAAAAGATGAGAGGCGTCTGTAATTTACATCATAGGTAGACCTCAACTATGGGAGACAAACTGAGAAAAAAAAATCCAGAAGATCACATTGTCTGTTTTGTTTTCATTTTATTTGCATATTATGGTGGAAAATAAGTATTTGGTCAGAAACAAAATTTCATCTCAATACTTTGTGATATATCCTTTGTTGGCAATGACAGAGGTCAAACGTTTTCTGTAAGTCTTCACAAGGTTGCCACACAGTGTTGTTGGTATGTTGGCCCATTCCTCCATGCAGATCTCCTCTAGAGATCAGGGCAGCATGGTGGCTCAGTGGTTAGCGCTGCAGCCTTGCAGCGCTGGAGTCCTGGGTTTGAATCCCACCAAGGACAACATCTGCAAGGATTTTGTATGTTCTCCCCGTGTTTGCGTGGGTTTCCTCCGGGCACTCCGGTTTCCTCCCACACTCCAAAGACATACTGATAGGGAATTTAGATTGTGAGCCCCACCGGGGACAGTGAAGAAAATGTGTGCAAACTGTAAAGCGCTGCGGAATATGTTAGCGCTACATAAAAATAAAGATCATCATAGAGCAGTGATGTTTTTGGCTTTTCGCTTGGCAACACGGACTTTCAACTCCCTCCAAAGGTTTTCTATAGGGTTGAGATCTGGAGACAGGCTAGGCCACTCCAGGACCTTGAAATGCTTCTTACAAAGCCACTCCTTTGTTGCCCTGGCGGTGTGCTTTGGATCATTGTCATGTTGAAAGACCCAGCCACGTTTCAGCTTCAATGCCCTTGCTGATGGAAGGAGGTTTGCACTCAAAATCTCACGATACATGGCCCCATTCATTCTTTCATGTACCCGGATCAGTCGTCCTGGCCCCTTTGCAGAGAAACAGCCCCAAAGCATGATGTTTCCACCACCATGCTTTACAGTAGGTATGGTGTTTGATGGATGCAACTCAGTATTCTTTTTCCTCCAAACACGACAAGTTGTGTTTCTACCAAACAGTTCCAGATTGGGTTCATCAGACCATAGGACATTCTCCCAAAACTCCTCTGGATCATCCAAATGCTCTCTAGCAAACTTCAAACGGGCCCGGACATGTACAGGCTTAAGCAGTGGGACACGTCTGGCACTGCAGGATCTGAGTCCATGGTGGCGTAGTGTGTTACTTATGGTAGGCCTTGTTACATTGGTCCCAGCTCTCTGCAGTTCATTCACTAGGTCCCCCCGCGTGGTTCTGGGATTTTTGCTCACCGTTCTTGTGATCATTCTGACCCCACGGGGTGGGATTTTGCGTGGAGCACCAGATCGAGGGAGATTATCAGTGGTCTTGTATGTCTTCCATTTTCTAATTATTGCTCCCACAGTTGATTTCTTCACTCCAAGCTGGTTGGCTATTGCAGATTCAGTCTTCCCAGCCTGGTGCAGGGCTACAATTTTGTTTCTGGTGTCCTTTGACAGCTCTTTGGTCTTCACCATAGTGGAGTTTGGAGTCAGACTGTTTGAGGGTGTGCACAGGTGTCTTTTTATACTGATAACAAGTTTAAACAGGTGCCATTACTATAGGTAATGAGTGGAGGAAAGAGGAGACTCTTAAAGAACAAGTTACAGGTCTGTGAGAGCCAGAAATCTTGATTGCTTGTTTCTGACCAAATACTTATTTTCCACCATAATATGCAAATAAAATGAAAACAAAACAGACAATGTGATTTTCTGGATTTTTTTTTCTCAGTTTGTCTCCCATAGTTGAGGTCTACCTATGATGTAAATTACAGACGCCTCTCATCTTTTTAAGTGGTGGAACTTGCACTATTGCTGACTGACTAAATACTTTTTTTCCTCACTGTATACTACATTCATAGTACATACATACTACATACATACAACACATACTACATACATGTTACATACATACTACATATATACAACATTCATACTACATACATATTACATACATACTACATATATACTACATTCATACAACATACATACTACATACATACTACATACATACAACATGCTACAGACATACAGTACATACTATATACATACTACATATATACTGCTTACATACTACATACATACTACATATATACTACATTCATACAACATACATACATACTACATACATACTACATATATACTACATTCATACAACATACATACATATATACTACATTCATACAACATACATACAGTCAGTGTCATCTATGAAAAAATATGAAAATAACAAACAAGCCATATACTCCCTGATCCGCAGAAATCCACGTGTCCCACGCCGATTTCCTGTGGAGAACAGCAGCATCAGCTGATGCGACCGCTCTCTACGGGGCTCCAGGAATCCAATGACGGGAGGTAGGTATCCTTCCGCACTGTATTCCTTCGCCACTGTAAAAAAATAGTCCCTGGTCTCACTTTATGGCAAAAGCTGCGTGGGAACTTTTTCACACAGCAATGCCAAAAGTGAGACTAGAGACCATTTTTTTTTACAGTGGTGGAGGAATACAGTGCACAAGGACAAATACCACCACACCATGACCAGACCACATATTACCACCACATAGTGACCAAATAATATGACATATTACCAGCATATAGGGACCAAATAATACCACATACAAGGAGAAATACTGCCACACCGTGACCAAACCACAAATTACCACAACATAGTGACTGAATACTATTATACTGATTATGAATGCAAACCACAATACTAACAACACTTATCACCACCAGTGACATTATACACAGTACCTCTGTATAAAGTGTCAGCATACAGGTAATACAGTGATCACCAGTGACATTATACACAGGAGCTCAGTATATAGTGTCAGTGTACAGGTAATGCAGTCATCACTGCTGACATTATACGCAGGAACTATATATATATAGTGTCAGTGTACAGGTAATGCAAGGATCACCAGTGACATACACAGGAACTCTGTATATAGTGTCAGTGTACAGGTAATGCAGTAATCACTGCTGACATTGTACACAGGAACTCTATATATAGTATCAGTGTACTGGTAATACCAGTCACATTATACACAGGAGCTCTGTATATAGTGTCAGTGTACAGGTAATACAGTGATCACCAGTGACATTATACACAGGACCTCTGTATATAGCATATAGTGTACAGGTAATACAGTGATAACCAGTGACATTATACACAGGAGCTCTGTATATAGTGTCAGTGTACAGGTAATACAGTAATCACTGGTGACATTATACACAGGAACTCTATATATAGTGTCAGTGTGCAGGTAATACAGGGATCACCAGTGACATTATACACAGGAGATCTGTATATAGTGACAGTGTACAGGTAATACAGTGATCACCAGTGACATTATACACAGGATCTCTGTATATAGCATATAGTGTGCAGGTAATACAGTGATCACAGTAACATTATACATAGGAGCTCTGTACACAGTATATAGTGTATAGTGTGTGCGTGTGTGTGTGCATGTAATACACTGACTCACCAGTGACGTCTGTAGTTGAAATCCTTCATCTTTGCTTTTCTTCAACCAGCACCGACCGCCGTCACTTCTTCCAGCCAGGACTTGTCTCTGCAAAAAATAACACACTGTCAATCAATAGCTGATCGAATCCAGAGCATTTTCCTTACTTTTTCCCTGACTTCTACACTATGTCAGATGAAGAAGAAAAGCAATGTATGTCACGCCCCCCACCGGCGCCGTTACTTACCTGCGCAATCCCGGGCGCACATCTCGCCACGCTCACGCTCCACGGCGCGTCCCCGCTCCCGACATCCGGCCTCCTCGATGTCGGTCCTGCGCGCCTGCGCCCGACGTTCCACCCGGCGCTCAGGCTGATGGGACCTGTGACGCGGTGGCTCCGCCCCCAACATGGCGGCACCCACCATCTATTTCTTCCCGGCGTCTTCCCAGGTAAGACGCCTGTTTATCCTATGTGGTGACGCTGTCCGTTCGGCCAGCGCTCACTCATTCTTCAGGCCCTGTATCGTACTTCTATTCTCTCTGCCGGTGCTACCGCTGGTAGCCTCTGTGCCCTCCTCCTGTCTATACTCGGTGTCCCTGTCTTCCCGGCTCCTCTGTCTCCCACCGTGCTACCATCTCTGGTAGGCCCTCTGAGTGTCTCCTGTCTTCGAGTTTCTTTGTTTGTCTTTCCTGAGGTCCTTGCCTGCTGTATTACCATATCTCTCCCTCTCTTGCAGCCTCCAGCTTCCTTCAGTCCCTTGTGCTCCCAGTCCCTTAGTCTCTCTCGCTCCGTGGTCTCTGTTACCTCCCCCTGCTGTTGCATCTCAGACTCTCTACCTCTGCTTTTCTGGTGCCTACCCAGTCGTCCCTTTGGCTCCGCTGTCACGGTTTCATCCCTGGTCAGCTCGCCCGCAGGGGCTCTGGAGCCGTGACCCAGAGGGTCCATTTCCGGGTTGTACTAGTGTTCTCCCCTCACCATCGCATAACCGTAACAGATAAACAGGCCATGGACCCCGCTGGAGTCTCGGCTACTCAGAAGGAGTTAGTTTTTTTACGGGAGAATCAAACGCACATAATGTCCTTTATGAAGTCTATGGACGCGCGCCTCTCTGCCCTCTAATCATCTGACCCTAGTAATGCAGCTCAGTGGTAAGCTCTGTTCTGCTCCCATATGTCTGGAGTAAGCTCAGTTCTGCTCCAAATCTCTGTAGTTGTGGTGTTTGCAGGTACACAGGATGCAGTGACAAGTCGCAAGACAGTTAGGTGCTTTTTATATTAACGTTTATGAGACTAGAGGGAACTTTCCTCAGTCCTGGCCTGATCACAAAAAGGGGTAACACGGATTGCCCTCGCAGGGGTTCTATACAGGCACACACAAATGGGGAGAACACGACTACTCCCGGCAACAGCCGGTCACTATAGGGCCGCGGTATGGCCGACTACAGGTCCTTAATTTGTAAAGTCAACTTAGCCGTCTGGAAGTCCCTCGCCGTTCGGGTTGGTGGTCAGAGCGGGACAGTGGTGGCCGCTGGCGGTATTGGACTAGCCACGGCCACTGGTGGGAACAGGGCGACTGCAGGTGGCGAGGAACAGGCCGCAGCCGCGGGCTGGGGCGAGACGGCTGCGGCCGCGGGCCGGGGGGAGGCGGCAGCGTCCGCGGATTGAACTGGAGCCGCGGCGGCCGTGGGCTGGAGCGGGGCAGCAAGTCCCGGATAATTGCCTCGGTACCATCCCTCTGGAGTCCTTGGTGAGCGTCCTCCCTGGCAGTGGTTAGTCGCTCTCACTCTCAGCCACTCCCACCGTCTCCTGCTGTCTCTGTGTCGGTCTGCTGACTCATCGTCCCGGGAATTCCCCACCTCTTTTGTATTGGTCCCTCCCCTAGTCCATCTGTCTGTCACACCGGTCCGTCCCTGAATCCTGCCCCCCGGGGACAGTTTCCCCCGGAACCCAGATGACGGCTCCCTTGGTTCCGGCCTGGACACTCAACAGGGGCCATTCCTCCCACATAGTAAGCTTGGTTCTGCTCCCTTTTCTCTCTAGTAAGCTCGGTTCTGCTCCCATACCGCTGTAGTAAGCTTGGTTCTGCTCCCATATCTCTGTAGTAAGCTCGGTTCTGCGCCCATATCTCTGTAGTAAGTTCCGTTCTGCTCTCATATCTCTGGAGTATTCTCCGCTGTGATCCATTCTCTGTAGTAAGCTCAGTTCTGCTCCCATATCATTGAAGTAAGCTTGGTTCTGCTCCCATATCTCTGTAGTAAGCTCGTTCCTGCTCACTTTTCTCTCTAGTAAGCTCCGTTCTGCACCCATATCTCTGGAGTAAGCTCCATTCTACTCCCAAATCTCTGGCGTAAGCTCCATTCTTCTCTCAAATCTTTGGCATAAGCTCTGCTCTGCTCCCATATCTCTGGAGTAAGCTCCGTTCTGCTCCCAAATCTCTGGAGTAAGCTCTGTTCTGCTCCCATATCTCTGGAGGAAGCTCTCTTCTGCTCTCGTATTTCTGTAGTAAGCTCAGTTCAGCTCCCATATCTTTGGAGTAAGCTCAGTTCTGCTCCCATATCTCTGGAGTAAGCTCAGTTCTGCTCCCATATCTGTGGAGTAAGCTTGGTTCTAATCCCATATCTATGCAGCAAGCTCCTTACGGTTCCCATATCTATGTACCAGCCTATTTTTAAAGCCTGTTATCTCTGCTGCTTTAATTCAATGGCCAGAGATAAGCAGGGAAATGGAGGGCCACCGCAACTCGAAGGCCACTGCCTTGAGATTGCCCCCAGGCTGAAAAGTGCCAGCCAGCCGCTGCACCCTACATCTGTGTTTGATGCTAGAAGGTGCCACTGGATAATGGTAGTGTGTTTCAGTTTAACTCTTGGGTATGTGTTAATTGTTGTCCCTTCTTATTCATCTGTGTTATGCAGCTATATTGGTCACTGGTATTTTTTGCAATGTCACAAATGTATTCTTCCACATTTTGACTTGGGTGGTTATTATTCTCACTTTAATAGATGAAAATAAACCTTTGAGATGGAGACACTTACATTTTTCAATTAGTCATAGACTGTGTCCTGGTGCCAAGTGGTACTAGACAGTTGTCTACAGTCGCACATACAGTCGTGGCCAAAAGTATTGACACCCATGCAATTCTGTCAGATAATACTCAGTTTCTTCCTGAAAATGATTGCAAACACAAATTCTTTGGTATTATTATCTTCATTTAATTTGTCTTAAATGAAAAAACACAAAAAGAATTGTCCTAAAGCCAAATTGGATATAATTCCACACCAAACATAAAAAAGAGGGTGGACAAAAGTATTGGCACTGTTCGAAAAATCATGTGATGCTTCCCTAATTTGTGTATTTAACAGCACCTGTAACTTACCTGTGGCACCTAACAGTTGTTGGCAATAACTAAATCACACTTGCAGCCAGTTGACATGGATTAAAGTTGACTCAACCTCTGTCCTGTGTCCTTGTGTCTACCACATTGAGCATGGAGAAAAGAAAGAAGACCAAAGAACTGTCTGAGGACTTGAGAAACCAAATTGTGAGGAAGCATGAGCAATCTCAAGGCTACAAGTCCATCTCCAAAGACCTGAATGTTTCTGTGTCTACCGTGCGCAGTGTCATCAAGAAGTTTAAAGCCCATGGCACTGTGGCTAACCTCCCTAGATGTGGACAGAAAAGAAAAATTGACAAGAGATTTCAAAGCAAGATTGTGCGGATGTTGGATAAAGAACCTCGACTAACATCCAAACAAGTTCAAGTTGCCCTGCAGTCCGAGGGTACAACAGTGACAACCCGTACTATCCGTCGGCGTCTGAATGAAAAGGGACTGTATGGTAGGAGACCCAGGAAGACCCCACTTCTTACACCGAGACATAAAAATCCAGGCTGCAGTTTGCCAAAACTTACCTGAAAAAGCCTAAAACATTTTGGAAGAATGTTCTCTGATCAGATGAGACAAAAGTAGAGCTTTTTGGGCAAAGGCATCAACATAGAGTTTACAGGAGAAAAAAAGAGGCATTCAAAGAAAAGAACACGGTCCCTACAGTCAAACATGGCGGAGGTTCCCTGATGTTTTGGGGTTGCTTTGCTGCCTCTGGCACTCGACTACTTGACCGTGTGCATGGCATTATGAAGTCAGAAGACTACCAACAAATTTTGCAGCATAATGTAGGGGCCAGTGTGAGAAAGCTGGGTCTCCCTCAGAGGTCATGGGTCTTCCAGCAGGACAATGACCCAAAACACACTTCAAAAAGCACTAGAAAATGGTTTGAGAGAAAGCACTGGAGACTTCTAAGGTGGCCAGCAATGAGTCCAGACCTGAATCCCATAGAACACCTGTAGAGAGATCTAAAAATAGCAGTTTGGAGAAGGCACCCTTCAAATATCAGGGACCTGGAGCAGTTTGCCAAAGAAGAATGGTCTAAAATTCCAGCAGAGCATTGTAAGAAACTAATTGATGGTTACCAGAAGCGGTTGGTCGCAGTTATTTTGGCGAAAGGTTGTGCAACCAAGTATTAGGCTGAGGGTGCCAATACTTTTGTCTAGCCCATTTTTCGAGTTTTATGTAAAATTATCAATGTTTTGCTTTTTGCTTCATTCTCTTTTGTGTTTTTTCATTTAAGACAAATTAAATGAAGATAATAATACCAAAGAATTTGTGTTTGCAATCATTTTCAGGAAGAAACTGAGTATTATCTGACAGAATTGCAGGGGTGTCAATACTTTTGGCCACAACTGTAGGAATAGGAAGCACAGGATAGAGAGAGGTTTTCAAAAGGTGCTATAATATATGTGCTATGGCTGCAGTCATTTGTATGTGAATAGTTGATACTTTTATGCTTTCTTTATGTTCAGTACTTGAATGATGGGTACTATTCCTGGTGCCATTTCATGGACTTGATTGCCAATATTATTATATGGGTTTAGAAAAATCATTTTTTTGTTTTCTTTCAAAAGTGATATGAAGTAAAGAATGTGGCATAAATTATTTATACATTTATCTCAGTTCATTTACCTTACTATATTCCACATCTTAGCACATTATTGTGTATTGCTCCTTAAGTTTGTTTCTTTTGTTAGTACAAAGTAACAAAGTTTCTACCCTACATGCTTTGGACACCAAGAATCCATGACTTTTGGTTGTACTTCACCCCATCGCCTGCTTTGATGTTGTTACGGACCACATTAACCATTTAAATCCCCTGACATTATGTATTTCCTTGCCAAGTAATAGCCACAAGAAAACCCCTAGAGACTGTTTCAAAGTAAAACACCACTGTATGTAAAAAAATTGAAGCTTTCATCATAAACTATATGAATGTTTTCATTTACATCTACAATAGATATTTAATGTGTTTAATGAATGATATCTAACGAACTTGAACCCTCTTCTCATGATGTAAATGGATCTAACTACAACTAAGCTTCATGGTTTAATGATCTGTTTGTATGTGATCTGTTTAGAATGTTAAATTTAGAAAGTACACATCATTTGTAGACAATATATATATATACTGTGTATATATATATATATATATATATATATATATATATATATAAAAATGAATGTGCGTGTGTGTGTGTGTGTGTGTATCACCAACCAATCACAAAGCATCTTTCATTTCACCAGAGCTGTTCAAAAGAAGCTGAGCTGTGATCAGTTGCTATGAGCAAAAGTTTTCCTTGCAAACAATCACTAAGCATCTCTCATTTCACCAGAACTGGTTAAAAGTAGCTGAGCTGTGATTGGTTGCTATGACCAACAGTTTTCCCACTTGACAACACCTCAGCAGACACTGACATGGTGGGAGAAATATAGCATCCCTGGGAACATAAGCTCCCAACCATTGTCTGCCCCCCTGAAAGGAGCAGAGATCACATGACAGAAATGAATCCCCCCTCCCGTGCCTATATCCCCATCACACATCCTCCATCCCATAGGCACATCTTCCCTCTTAAAGGGATCATTGGTATGGAAGTCAGAGCAAATCCATCCAGCGCTTTGGTACTGACCCCAGGGTCTCTTAAAGGGATCATTGGTATAGAATTTAGGGCAAATCCAATCTGCGCTTTGGTACTGACCCCAGGCCTTTCTTAAAGGGATCTCCGGTATGGAAGTCAGGGCAAATCCATCCAGCGCTTTAATTCTGACCCCAGGCCTCTCTTAAAGGGATCCCCAGTATGGAAGTTAGGGCAATTGCCTTCAAATGCTCTGGTGCTGACCTGAGGCTCTCTTAAAGGGATCCCCGGTATGGAAGTTAGGAGAAATCCATTGAGCGCTCTGGTTCTGATCCAAGTCGACTCTTAAAGGGATCCTCAGTGCAGAAGTGAGGGAAAATCCACTCTGCGCTTTGGTACTGACCCCAGGCCTCTCTTAAAGGGATCTCTGGTATGGAAGTTAGGGTAAATCCCTCAGCGCTCTGATTCTCACCTTAGACTTCCATTAAAGGGACCATTGGTTTGGAAGTCAGGGCAAATCCACTCAGCACTCTGGTTCTGACGCCAGGCCTCTCTTAAAGGGATCCCCAGTATGGAAGTTAGGACCGTTCCACTCAGCGCTCTGATTCTGACTCCAGGCTGATGGGAAGATGTGGGATATTAGTGGTAGTTGTCCAGTGGCTCTGGCTGATGGGGTGATGTGGGATATTAGGAGTAGTAGTCCAGTGGCTCTGGCTGATGGGACGATGTGGGATATTATGGACAGTAGACCGGTAGCTCTGGCTGATGGGATGATGTGGGATATTATGGGTAGTTGTCCGGTGGCTCTGGCTGACGGGATGATGTGGGATATTAGGGGTAGTAGTCCGGTAGCTCTGGCTGACGGGAAGATGTGGGATATTATAGTGAATGTGGCTATGCGGAATGGGCGGGGCTCTACACTCAGCCTTATATATATATATATATATATATATATATGTAGATATAATCATTATAATTTGTTATAACTAACTGCAGTTAGTTACTATGCCCGGGCAGCGCCAGCCTCTTCAGCTAGTATATATATATATATATATATATATATACATATATACTGTATATATATATATATATATATATATAGACTGCTCAAAGAAATAAAGGGAACACAAACAGCCTGTTGCAAATGGAAAAGTGTTCCCTTTATTTTTTTAAGCAGTATATATATACATAGTGTATATCTATATCTATCCATATATATATATATACATATATACTGTATATATATATATATATGTGTGTGTATATATATATATATGTAATATATATGTGTGTATTTGGATTCAGAAATCTTTTCTGAATACATTCAGGTTTAAAAATGTCTGTTTCCTGCACTAATGGCACTTTTCATTGAAACAGGAAAAACAGTGAGGTGTAAGGCTGTACCTTGTCCAAGAAAAATATAGTCACCGCATTTCAGAGCAATGTGATGTGGAGCTGCAAATATTGCACTGGAACGGAATAGTGTGGTGCTGGAGTGAAAATTAAATTTTGGCTAGCAACAATTCACATTTCTGTAAAGAACATAGAATGGTATTTCAGCAGCTAAATCTAACCAATTAATTCTCCAGCACCATGGCAGAGCAACGACATGCAGTAAAACAGGGTGGGAGATGTTATGAAAAATTAGATGATCTGTTTAAGACAATGCTTCAAAATATTTTTTATTTTTTAGTAGCATCTTTTTAATACATTTGTAAATTCACATAATATTGTAGGTTTGTAATGTGCCTCAACAAATGCACTATGGTACACTATGGTACACTATTTAGTACTAGCTTGTTTCATCAGAATAAGGCTACTTTCACACTTGCATTTTTTGCGCTGTGTACGCAGTGCAAACGCGCATAAAAAACGCATCGTGTGTTTTTATGCGTTTTCTTGTTTTTTGCACATGGTTTTTACAAAAAACCGCATGCATTTTTTTTGCGCTGACATTAGCATGCGCACGTCAGCGCTCCCATAGACTATAATGTGTTTTTGGGTGAATTTTGTGCACATTGCGTGTGCATGCATTTTTTTGAGACAGGTCGAATGCACAAAAAGTGCAACAGGATGCATTTTGTGCACCCGGGCGCACAGTGCAAAAAAACGCATGCGCATACAAACGCGTACAAACGCATGACTATGCGCACCCATGTTAAGTATAGGGAAAAAACGCATGCGCATGTGTGCGCAAAAGCGCAGCACGAAAAAACGCAAGTGTGAAACCAGCCTAACCCTGGTCATATGCCTTTCTAGAGCAAGTGAACATTGTATGGTGAAGACCTCCAATTGAGACTACCCACTATGTGACAGAACAACGAGTAGCTTCCTCATTTGTGGAACCAACACATCCCCACAATATATTTAAATGACATGGAAGTAAAGCTAGGAAGCTACATTTCCTCTATAGTGGTTGCTGCATGAGAACTATAGGGCTGGGCTAAGTTTCTTCCTGAGACAAAAGCCAATCATTGGAAAACATCAATCCTCTTTCTTAGGCCGGAGTCACACTAGAGAGGAATACGGATGAGTGCTATGCGATAAAGCATTGCATAGCACTCAGACCGCTGTTAATTTATGGGGCAGCTTCCATCACCGTTTTTTTTCTTGGTCGCATTATACGTGCGAGAGAAATCGCAGCATGCTGCGATTGCACGCGTATATCGGCCGAGACTCGCCAATGCAAGTCTATGGATGCGAGAAAAAATCACACACCACACGGTCCATTCGTGTGGCTTGCAAGAAATAAGCAAGCATTTTCCAGGTGACAGGAAATTGCCTCATCCATTATCAGGAAGCTTTGGCATGCAAATTTCCCTGGTAGCTCCTCCATGGAGTGTAGCAGCATGGCCCGACACATCAATGTTGAGATGCTGATAGTTCTGGTTCAGGAAAGGCCAGAACTATGGGACCAGCGTGACACACATTACTCTGACCATGTACGAAAGGATGCTGCATGGAGGTGTATCTGAACCCAAATGTTCCCCGATTTTGAGGAAAGGTCTCATGAGGTCCAGCAAGAAATTAGTAAGTACAGTCATAAAAAACTCATATTAAAAGTTCCACATGAAGCAACCAATTAACATAACATCATTACTGTAAATGTGATGTTTGTAATATGTGGCCTATTTCACACTTTACACTTGCCAAGTAGCAGGCTACATTACACTGAGGCCTACATTTTGCAAGGCACACACTGTTATTGAAAGTTAAAACATTTATTGTGTTACTTTGCAGTCACTGATGTCACTAGACGGTGGCTCAGCTGCCGAGACCAGTACCGGCGGGAGCGACAGCAGCAGGCCAGGAGTGGTTCTGAGGCACCCAAAAAACGGAAATATCTGTATTTTGACAGACTCAATTTTCTTGCTCCCGTGATGGATCTCAGACTGTAAGTGCATACATGACACCACATCTTACACATCATGCTCTTATGGCCAAATATTAACTGGTTTTTATTTCTCCTTTTTACTTAAAAAAACAGAACTGACTCTAACCTTATTGAGCGGGAAACTGCATCAGACGCAGAGGTCAACATTGATCCAGTTAGGGAAGGTGAAGAAGTGTCTGGCCAATCTTCAGCTCCATCATGCAGCACCCAACCACCACCACCAGCAGTGCCTTCGGCTCAACAGGAGGCCAATCCAGAGGACAAGGAACGGGGCCACAGCATCAGTCCAACCTTGCCTCTGGATACCTCACCCCAGCCTGCCGCAATCCCACACTGTAGCCGGCGCAGGAGGGAGCTTCCCACCACAGGCAATAGGAGGCAAGTGGACACTGGGGTGTTGGACTATCTAGCACAGACTGTAAATGATGATGGGGAGGAAGCTTACACACACAGACTGGCACACTACCTATGGCTAATTCCCCAGGAGGTGAAACTGCGCTGCCGGCCAGAGGGGCCTACCAAATTCTTATTGACGGTTGCACACCACCAAACAATCCTAACCCGATATTTCTTTTTCTGGAAAGGTGGTAAATGTCAGGCCACAACCAATTACAAATGCCAGGAGTCCAAGAAGAGCAGGCCATTTCAGTTACTGAGCCACCTCCCCCACATATGCCAACACCTCAGCCATAGCCAGTCCCAACTCATCATCGGACGCAACATGTCCAATTTTCTGAGCATGCAGCACCTGCCCAATATGGCCAATTGAGAAGACCCACTGTTGAAGGCTGATCCCTGTTGGGTATGCTTTACATGACCATATTGGGGGATATGAACAAATGGCCCACACCACTACCCAGGAGTACCAACAGCCTTACCCATTCTTTCCACTATTATGCAACCCAACAGGATCCTTCATTGTTCCAGAATCCTGCATCAGCAGGAGTCATCCCACAGGGTGAAAATCAGGTTGGCCCACAAACTAGGCAATCCTCATAGGCTGTCCTCCCGCCATCACCACCCCCAACTTACCATAACTTGTAATGTTAAGTGTAAATGTTACATATATGTTTTTTTATTTTATAATTTATGCCGCGTTTTATTGGCACAATATTCCATATGATTGAAATATGGGTATTTTTTCCAAAAATACATGTTTGGATTAAAACAAGTTAAATCAATATGAGTGTATTGTGATGGTATGACTATATAGATGATGTGTTTTTTATCATATGTTCACATTATTAGGGCAGCACAACATACACCTCAAGCATGAACATTACATTATTTCTGTTTACCAACAAAAAAAAAAATCACGACATAGACACTGCATTGCCGTGCCATGGAGTAGATCCCTCTGGTGAAAGAAAATAATTAGTAAACACATCCCGCACTTTAAGTCCAAAGGGCTGACGACGTGGATGAAGTACATGTGTAGCAGCCAAGCCATTATTTACATCCGCAACATCATCACCATTATTTGAAGTACAGTCATGGATTCTGGTGAAGTTGTGAAGTATCACACAGGCTTTAATAACCTCATTCATATTTCCTTCACTAAGTTGAATGGCGGACTGCAAAACCTGCCACTTGGCACAGAGAATGCCGAAGGCACACTCCGACCAGTCGTCATGGGTGGGATAGGCGGAAATTAAAGATTCTGCGCCGGTGGTCCATGGTTCTACATGAACTTCCTGGTTAATTGAGAGGCCTCATCAGCAACCATCACATAAGGCATCGCATCCATTGTAGACCCTGGTAGATGACGTTGGGCTGGGAGGTCAAACTCATTAGAGGGCAGCCGCCGACCCATTATGGAAGAATTAAAGACTCTGGAGTCTCCAGTTCTTCCATAGGCCCCAATATCTACAATTATAAACCTGTATGCACTGTCAATAGGGCCGACATCACTACAGAAAAATACTGTTTATAATTATAATATTGGGACCCTGAGTTTGTCGGCTTAGGCCTCTTTCACACTTCAGTCTTTTGGCGTCAGTCAAAATCCGTCAAAGTGTGAAAAAACAGATCCAGTGAAGATTGGCAAAAAACTGATGCACCAGATCTGTTTTTTCGACGGATCCGTAGAGATCCGTTGAAGCTGCAGCTTTTGGAATTTAAAGGAATAGGATTCTGGAGAGAGAGAGAGAGAGAGAATATCCTAAAACATGGTGAACAAATATTCTACCTGCGACTATACGTTGGATTGCATGTACTGCTTTCATTTCATTTCAAATGTTTTGGAAATACTGTTTATAGCTATAGGTAAGTGGTCACACCACTTGTGGCACAACTAGTACCCAGTGTTCACATTTGTATTTGTATTCCCTCTTCAAAACTTAATAAAGATAAATATACAAAAAAAAAATGTCAAATTGCTCAAATGGTGTGACTGATTCCCCTTAAGCATAATCTTAAGGGTTTTTTTTTTTAATAAACAATGTATCCCTTTACTAATGAAAATATTCTGAAAAAAGCACCACTGATACAAATTGACTACTAGCAAGTTTTCCATACTTGACCTCCAGACTTTTGAAGAAGTTTAGGCTGCTATTTACACTGCCTTTAAAAAGTATTCATACCTCTTGAATTTGTCTACATTTTTTTCATGTTAAACCCACAAACTTAAATGTATTTTATTGGGATTCTATGTGATATATACCGACACTAAATAGCAAGTATTTGTTAAAGGGAATCTGTCACCCTTTTTTTGGCCTTGCAGCTGCCGGCATAGACATCGGGGGCTTATCTGCAGCCTCCTGAAGAAGCTACGGCGTAACGCGCGTAGGGGCGGCAGGCAGCGGCAGCATTCTTGTCACTCAATGTAAGTGTGTCTCAGCACCTCTAAATTATCCTAAGTTTGTGTTATTTATATATATGCAATTAGACTTTTTTCATGCAGTGAAAACTGTTCGTGACATTCATGTCTTTATGCATACTATATAACAGCATGTTAGCCCTTGCTCTGATGGTTACAATAGTGGGCTAATCCCTGCTAGTAGTGGTTAGGTTACCTCTTACACTTAGATTTATATTAGCGGGCTAATCCCTGCCACTATGTGTACTATCTAATTATGCAAATAGAATTAGCACAGCACCCTGTAGATTAATTCAATTAACGGGGCGGCAGGGAGCAGCAGCACTTTTGTCACTCCTTGTAAGTGTATCTCAGTACCCTCAAATCATTCGAGGTTGCTTTATTTATACTATGCAGTTAGATTTTTTCATGCAGTGAAAACTGTTCATGATATTTACGTCTTTATGTATACTATACAATAGCGGGCTAGCCTTTGCTCTGATGGTTACAATACCGGGCTAATTCCTGCTAGTAGTTGCTGGGATAACTCTTATTTTTGGATTAATATTAGAGGGCAATTCCTGCTACTATGTGTACCATCTAATTATGTAAATGTGACTAGCGCAGCACCCTGTAGATTAATTCAATTAACGGGTGTGATCCATTACTATGCACTGTGTGGGACAAAAATTCCTCACTATTGATTGTATGCATTGATTTATTTATTCAGATGTGATTTTGTGTCAATTATGTCTACCACTGCCTGCACTAGCAATGATGCTCTGTTTTTAATTATTGTGTAATAAAATTTACTATGTTTTGCAAAAACTCTTTGGATCCCTAATTCTTGCTTAATGGTTTAGACAGGGAAATTTAGTGATTTATATTGTGTTTTGAGTTGTGCTATTATGTGTTTCCCATGAGTAGGGGATATTCTTGTATTTAAAGCATTCTGTAATGCTGTAGATAAGCCTCCGATGTAACCTGATAGAGAAGAAAAACACGTTATATTATACTCACCGAGGTGGGCGGTCCGGTCCGATGGGTGTTGCGGTCCGGTCTAGCGCCTCCCTTCTTCATGCAATGACGTCCTCTTCTCTCGTCCTGTATTGGCTCCGGTGCAGGCGCATTGCTCTGCCCTGTTGAGGGCAGAGCAGAGTTCTGCAGTGCGCAGGCGCCAGATCTCTCCCGACGCCTGCGCACTGCAGGACTCTGCTCTGCCCTCAACAGAAGAGGACGTCATCGCATGAAGAAGGGAGGCGCCGGACGGGATGGCGACACCCATCGGACCAGACCGCCCACCTCGGTAAGTATAATATAACGTGTTTTTCTTCACTTTCAGGTTACATTAGGGGCTTATCTACAGCATTACAGAATGCTGTAGATAAGCCCCCAATGTCTATGTCGGCAGCTGCAAGGCCAAAAAAAGGGTGACAGATTCCCTTTATGTATAAAGGAAATTATAAATGTTTTTCTAAATATTTTAAAATTATAAATATGAAAATTGTGATGTGCGGTTGTATTCAGCCCCCCTGAGTCAATAATTTGTAGGACCACCTTTCGCTGCAATAGCTGTTGCAAGTTTTTCGGGTATGCCTCTACCAGCTTTGCATATCTAGAGGCTGAATTTTTTTTCCCCATTCTTCTTTGCAAATTAACTCTAGCTCAAAGTGATTGGTGTTGTGAGCTCTCTTGATCCGACTTTTGAGGCAAGGCTCCCTCTGGTGGATACTGCTGGTAGTGGTGCTGGTCAACATGATGTTAACCCAACAGCTGCAGAAGATAATTGGAGGGGTGGTGGTAGTGGCTGGGACTACATAAGCGAGCAGACTTCTCTCAGTGACTGCTGGTGATACTCCTTTCTTTGCTTACTGAGGATTTCTGACTGCTGCCTGATCCTGCATTTTTTCAGCTAAGTGTCATTTGCTAAACCCTTTGCATCTGTTTTTGCCTTGCTGTTAGGGGTCAGCTTGCTCCCCCTAGGGCTGCTGGCTCCTACCATGTATTTTTTTATCTTGTATTTGTTTGCTCGTTCCCCTGCTGTATTAGCCTGTTGCTAGCCACCAGTTCACACCTGAGTGCTGATATAGTGGGGGCGAGGTTGTTCAAAACTCAGTATTTTTGTACATCAGTCATGTTGGAATTATTAGGGTTTTTGCATGATTGCAGACAGTGCCTTTTCTGTCCTGTCCTATCTAGTCAGTGTGGGCTGTCATGAACTCATTTTCTGCTCCACCAGTTGAGAGTTCCCCTTCCGTTCTCCCTCTGGTGGTGATAGGAGGTAGTGCTGTTGGTTTAAGTGGTAGTGATCTGCCACCAGATGAGGAAGATAACGATTGGATCTCTGGAGTATCAGACTGGATATAAGACAGCCGACGCCCTATCCGGGTGCTGGTGATTCAGTCTGCTTCTCAGGTCCTGGACTTCAGCTCTCTTTCAGTCTTCTCAAGTTAAGTTTGTTTTTTGCTAATGTTCACACTTGCACTTGTTGGTCAATTCAGTTTTTTGTGTAATCAGCTTGCCCCTGCTGGGGCTATGCTGAATTTCCACTCTTATTAATCAGTATTTGCCAATCTGCTTTTTGTTCCTTATTAGATTGGCCTCTTTTTTGCTCTGTCTCAGAATATTTCAGAGTGCTGATATAGGTTTAGAAGTCTAGTGACTTCAGGGTTAATTTTGCTATCAGAAGTGTTGGACAATATTTTTGTAGGTTTTTTTTGGCAGATTGCAGACAGTGTCTTTCCTTTCCTGTCCTTTTTATTTAGCTGGGCCCCATCGTTTGCTCAGCTTATTTTCCTGCCTTTGTTTGTAATTTCATCTTGTTTCACCGTCAATACATGTGGGGGGCTGTCTTTCCTTTGGGGTCTGCTCTGAGGTAGTTAGTTTTCCTCTTTTCCTGCTTTAGGCTTATGTAGCTCTCCAGTTGTGACGAGGCTTCTAGGACCATCGTAGGAACGCTCCACGACTGCTGCTACTTGTGCGGTTAAGTTCAGGGATCTTCAATCTGCATAGTTACCAACTTCTCTGGTTTTCTGAGACTTAGCTTGTTATTTATTATTTTCCTCCTCGATGACCCATTCATAACAGTGGGCCCCATCATTTGCTCAGTCTATTTCCTGTCTGTGTTTGTGCTTCATCTTGTCTCACCGACAGTATATGTTTGGTGGCTGTCTATTCCTTTGGGGATCTGCTCCGGGGGCAGTTTAGATTTCACCTTTCTGTCTTTAGGCTTAGTTAGTCCTCCGGCTGTGACAAGGTGTCTAGGGCAACGTAGGAGTGCTCCACGGCTACTGCTAGTTGTGTTGTTAAGATCAGGGGTCTGCAATCCTCTGGTGTTCTGGTGGTATAGCCTATTGCGCTCTCCTCCTCAGTGACCCATTCTTAACAGATTGGCTGAAGAGCGTCTGGGAACAGCAATTTTCAAGTTTTGCCACTGCACCATTGTGGAAATGGGACAACACTATGATGCATTCTCTACCCTCCTTTCTAACTGTATTTCATTAAGTGTTTCATGAACCAGGTCACATTCACTCAGCTGATGATTCCATGCTATGGCTGAGAAAAGGGATTAACTTAGTGGGACGTTATGTCATCTGCCTTGTGTACTGAATTGGCCTGGAACAATGCCACTCTCCTGGCTGTCTTCTACTCTGGCTTGTCCTGAAATTTCCAAGATGAACTTTTGGTTAGAGATTCACTTGACAATTTAATTTCCCTCACTACTGTGGATTTACATTTTAAAGAACGATCTAGTGAAAAACTCTGGATTCTCATGTCTCACCTCCAAGAGCATCTTCAAGATCCCTTCTCAGATCAGCCACATTGGAATCTATGTAAATCGGTTGATAGAGATTGCCATCGGTCAAAAGATCCCTTTAACTCTCATAATTACTCTGTTTATCATGTGGTGAACGGAATCACTCTCTCACGGACTGTTAAAAACTGAAGGCCAAACAGGGAAACATCAGCCCCTAGGTCAGAAGGAAGGTATCACCTTGGGAGTAAGTCCATCTTCTACTAAAGATAAATTACTTGTGCTTACATTATGTCTGTCTTCTTTGGTTCCTCTTTGTTCACAGGACAAGCATTCATTGATTCTGCAGCAGCAGAGAATTTCAGGGACTTCTCTTTGGCCTGAAAGATGAAATTTCCATTTGTTTCCATGTGAACACATCTAAAGCTAATATCTGCTGTGGTGTAGTGACCACTGTGTCTGCTAGGGGGCGCTGTGTGGGTGTCCCAGGACGAACGGATAGCCTTGTCCAGAGTGGTAACAGGAGCAGGGTGCTAAAGGATCGTTATGTATCTCAAGGTGGGTGGCCTTGGGATGGACGCTTGCTTATGTGCTGATCAGCAGAGCTGATCTTTCGTTCCAATGTGTCAGGGAGAAGTCTCCAGGTAGCTGGTGAGACGGGCGCGACCAGTTACCTACAAACACACCCAGGGGGTGTGTTTAACAACGTTATTGTAAAGTGTGTATGAGTGGTTGAAGGACCTGTGATGAGGTCATAGCCATGTGACCCGGTGGGCGTGGCTACGGACCATATAAGGTGGCCAGGGTAGGTCACATGGAGTGAATGCTGGGACCTGGTTGGTCCGTTTTGGAAGGTCCCATCTGAGAGAGATGGGGCTGTCTTCCTGACAGCAAGTGAACGCTGTGTTTAATGGCTGCACGTGCCTGTTAGTTCCCTGGAGGGAATGGACATCTGCAGCGTGGTGAAGCAGCCATGAGGTAAACCCAGAGAGAGGATATAACTGTGAGGCTAAGAGAGCCTGTGTGCTGGACATTGCACAACCTGTGTGACCACAGGGATAACAGAGTGAAGCTCTGTCATGGACGCTATGCTGTTAATATGAACTTTATTTTGCTGGTCATGGTTTATGATGCCTAAATAAACCGCATGGACTGTGATTGTTTTATGGAAAACCTGTGCTGGATGTGATTTATTGGCTGCCAAACGAGTATCCCCTACCCGAATGACAGCGCTACCTTACAATTGGTGGAGAATGCTATGGGCAGTGTTGTAGCCTTGTTGCTAGGAGCAATGGAAGAGGACTGCAAAATTCGGTTGCTAAGGGCAACGGTTTCCAAAAAGCACATGGTGCAGTGTTGGCAACGCTGAGCCAGGAGGGCTGACTGTCTGGAAAGCCATGTGATATGCTGACCGGGGTCAGTGGAAGAGACATATAGGACACCTCTGCGGTAAAGGGGTCCGAGAACCTGCGTGGCCAGCAGGTGACGGTCATGAAAGCCATGTTGTACTGACCGGGGTCAGAGAAAGAGATTGATGATTGGTGATTGCTAGGGTGCCTCTCCGGATATGAGGAACCCGAGGACCTGTGTGGCCGACACAGGTAACGGACAAGTGTTCGTGTTGTACTAATCTGGGTCAGTGAGAAAGACTGTGTACCTGGAGGGTTCAGTGAGCAAGGTCCTGGAGGGTCAGTGTTGGGAGGTTCTGGGAGGAGAATCGGATCCCTGGAGCACATGGTATGACCTTGGACCTGGTGAGGCGTGAGTGTTGGGCAGTCTCAGGCGGAGACGAATGTCCTGAAGAGCACCTGCTGAGTCCCTGGACCTGGTGAGGCTGGTATGTTGGGAAACCCTGGGAGGAGGGTTGGCTCCCTCAATAGCACCTGGTGCGCCCTATGTGTTGGACGGTCTCAGGCGAAGACAGGACACCTGAGTTTTGTGTGGTGTGTTTTTTTCTCTTTTCTCAACTCAGCTTGCAGTGGCTCAGTGGGAGTCAAGAAGGTGACAAGCGGCTTGCTGTAACTCAGCGGGGTCACGAAGGGGACAAGCGGCTTCCTGTTACTCGGCGGGGTTACGAAGGTGACACCAGCAGCTGTGTGTGAATGACAGCAGGAGGTGTCGGAGAACAGTGACAGCAGGAGCTGTGGTGGTGCCAGCAAGGACTTGTGTGGTATCGTAAAAGAGACATAAACTGTGTTGTGTGAACTGCGGTCTAAGAAGACCGGTAAAACGGACATGGGGAAATCCTGAAAAGGGGTGGTGGCCCAAATCGGGGTGGTAGCCCAAAAGGCTGCAATAGAGAGTAAGGCACAGGTAATGCACTGAATGGGAGACAAGGCAGAAGACAGGCGAAGCGGGGAAGTAGGAACACTAGGCAGATAGATGGGAGAAGCAGGACAGGGAAGACACTAGAGCATAAGGTGGACAAAGAAAGGCTGGAGGTGCAGGGAGAGAGCCACCAGAGGTAGCGCAACAAGGCAGAGGAACGAGGAAAGACCTGGGGCACCGTGAGCGCTGACAAGAAGACAGGGTCACCACAATCGATAGTCAGGCGTCTTACCTGTCCTGACGCCGATCATAAGTAGCTGGTGGGCGCCGCCATGTTGGGGGTGGTGCCACCGTGTCACCGGTCCCAGGGGCCTGAGCACCAGGATCCACACAGTGCACAGGCGCCCGACGCCGAGACACCCGGAAGCCAGGCGCAAGGACGCGCCGGGAAGCAGGAGCGCGCCGGGAGGTGCGAGCAACGGGACCGACCGTGGGTGGGACCGTGACAGTACCCCCCTTTACTCCCCCTCCTCCTAATGCTGGTGAGAAATCGTATCATAATAAGGGGAGCATTAATATTCTCACGGGGTTCCCATGATCTCTCCTCAGGACCGAAACCTTTCCAATCAACCAAAAGCAAAGTTCTTCCTCTAACTGTCTTCATAGCTAATATATCACCGACCTCAAAGATGTTATCCGAACTACAAGATTGGGAAGTCTGAGAAGACGCCGAGTGAAAGTGGTTAAATTCCGCAGGTTTGGGGATAGATACATTTAAGGTATTGGGGATTTTCAGTGAGGTGGGCAATCTCAACTTGTAGGTCACGTCATTGATATGACTCAAGATCTCAAAGGGACCAAAGTAATGTGGACCTAACTTATAGGAGGGAATCTTTAACCTGATATACCGTGAGGATAACCAAACCCTATCTCCTGGGCGATACGGAGTAGCGTCTAACCGTTTTTTGTCAGCATACTTCTTCATCCTGAGGCTAGCTCTTTCAAGGGCTTCTTTGGTCTCCCTCCAAATCTGAGAGAAGTCCACAGACAAGGAGTCCGCTGCCGGTATACCCGAGGTAGGGGAAACAGGAAGGGGGATGCCGGGTGTTGACCAAAAACCACTAAAAAGGGAGACTTAGAGGAAGCTTCGCTTGGATGATTGTTATAGGCTAATTCTGCCTAAGGAAGAAGAGAGACCCAGTCATCTTGGTGAGCATTGGAGAAATGCCGAAGGTAGGAAGTTAGAGCCTGGTTGACTCGCTCTACTTGACCATTAGACTGGTGGTGATAGGCTGAGGAAAAATCCAAAGTTATCTTCAACAATCCGCAGAGAGCTCGCCAAAAACGGGAGGTAAACTGGACCCCTCGATCCGAGACAATATGCTGAGGAAAACCATGGAGGCGGAAGACGTGGAGTAGGAAGATCTTCACCAACTCGGGAGCAGTAGGCAGGCAAGGCAGTGGAATGAAGTGGGCCATTTTGGAAAACCGATCTACGACCACCAATATAACCGTACATCTTGAAGAAGGAGGCAAATCGGTGACAAAATCCAGAGCAACATGGGTCCAAGGATTTGCAGGCACCGGTAGCGGATGTAGGAGTCCCGAAGGAGGGTGTCGTGGGACTTTGTTCCGGGCACAAGAAGGACAGGAGGCGATGAAATCCAGAACGTCTTTGCGAAGCGAAGGCCACCAATAATGGCGGGAGATGAGAAAGAGTCTTTTTAACTCCTGCATGTCCAGAAAACTTAGACGAATGGCTCCAACGTAGGACCTTCAGTCTGTCTCCACTTTGAACAAGGGTTTTACCAGAAGGTGGGGAAACCAGGTTCAGTGGGGCCACAGTAAGGATCTTGGCCAGGTCAATGAGATGTGCCGATCCCTCTTCCTTATCCACTGACAAGAATGACCGTGATAGGGCATCAGCCTTGATGTTCTTGTCCCCGGGTTGGAAGTGGAGTTCAAAGTCAAAATGTCCGAAAAACAACTACCATCTGGCCATGCCGTGGGTTAAGCCTTTGAGCGGACTGAATGTAGGCCAAATTTTTGTGATCCGTAAAAATGATGAATGGATGGATGGCTCCCTTGAGAAGATGACGCCATTCCTCGAGTGCCATTTTTATGGCCAACAGTTCTCTATCGCCAATGGCATAGTTTCGTTCAGGAGCGGAGAAGGCTTTAGAAAAGAATCCGCAGGTCAGAGAACGACCAGAGGGGGATTTTTGCAGAAGAACTACTCCTGCTCCCACTGAGGATGCGTCAACTTCGAAAATGAATGGCCTATTGGTATCCGGGCGATGGAGTACAGGAGATTTCGCAAATTCTTGTTTCAAGGCTTCAAAGGCGGCCTCCGCATCAGGTGGCCAATGGTTGGGATTCGCTCCTTTGCGGACGAGAGCAGAAATAGGCTTAGTCAAAGAAAAGAAGTGGGGGATAAATTGCCTATAATGATGGGCAAAACCCAAAAAACTCTGAATTGGTTTACTCCGAGAGGACGTGGCTAATTGAGAACTGCTGAGACTTGCTAAGGGTACATCTCTAACCCTGAGCTCGAGATGATGTAACCAAGAAAAGGCAATGAAGTTTGCTCAAAGATGCACTTCTCCAACTTGGCAAAAAGGTGGTTCTCCCTGAGACGCTGGAGAACTTGGCGGACATCCCGACGATGTGTGGCCAGATCGGGGGAGAAGACTAAGATGTCGTCTAGGTAGACCACGACACAGGAGTAGAGGAGATCTCGAAAGATGTCATTAACGAGTTCCTGGAATACTGCAGGTGCGTTGCAGAGACCAAACGGCATAACCAAATACTCGTAGTGCCCGTCTCGCGTGTTGAACGCAGTCTTCCACTCATCCCCAGAGCGTATGCAAGCAAGATTATAGGCTCTTCATAGGTCTAGCTTGGTAAACACACGTGCCCCCTTCAGGCAATCAAAGAGCTTAGAGATGAGTGGCAGTGGGTATTTGTTCTTAACCGTGATGCGATTCAGGCCACGGTAGTCGATGCACGGGCGCAGAGACCCATCCTTCTTCTTCACAAAAAAGAAGTCTGCTCCTGCAGGGGGCGAAGATTTTCGAATGAAGCCTCACGCCAAGTTGTCTTGGATGTATTCCAACATGGCTTGGGTCTCTGCCGAGGAGAGAGGATAAATCCTTCCACCCGGAATGAGCTCGATGGGGCAGTCGTAGGGATGGTGCAGAGGAAGAGTCTCAGCTTCTCTCTGTCAGGAACACCACACTGAACTTGCTCACTGAGCCAGTGCGTGTGTCCTGAGTAAAGCGAACTGTGCTCAAAGATACCTGTGGAGTGGGTAGCAGCTGAGAAGGTGCGTACTTCAGAACAGCAGGACCTGAAGCACGTGACTGCTGGGGGCATGGCCTAAAGTCCAGAGAGCAAGGAGCTGCAAGATACAAGAGGGGCGAGCAGAGAGTAGTCAGATTACAGGCAACGAGTCATACACAGAGAGGGTAGCGCAGTACAGAATCAACAGGCAAACTCACAACGGGGAACAGAACTGGGTCAGAACCATATTAACAAGCTATAACAACGAACAGTCACAGGCACACAGAGGTCACCACACTCGGCCAAAGGCAAAAGTATAACTGACAGGGATTGGAGCTTCCCAGGGGTTTAAGAAGCTCTCCCAGAACCAAAGAGAGGCCACAATCATTAACCCCAGGTGTGCAGGTCAAAATCTGCACTGAGCTCCAGACATTAACCCCTGCCGTGAAGCTCAAAAACCTGCACTGGGATCATGACAGTACCCCCTCTCAACGGGGGGTGTCTGGACCCCCAGGCTTCCCCGGGTACTTGGCATGGAAAGCCCGAACCAGGCGATCTGCATGTACAGAGCGAGCTGGGACCCATGAGCGCTCCTCTGGTCCATATCCCTTCCAGTGGACCAAGTACTGCAAAGAGTGGCGCACCCACCGAGAGTCCACAATATGTCCGACCTCATACTCCAATTGACCCTCCACCAGCACTGGAGGAACAACAGGCTCGGAGTCCTCTTTGACAGACGACCATATGGATTTCAACAGAGATTTATGGAACACATTGGATATTTTTAAGGAGGCGGGGAGACGCAACCTATATGCCACTGGGTTGACTATCTCCATAATCTCATACGGACCAATGAACTTTGGTCCCAACTTAGCTGATGGTACCTTTAAGTTGATGTTACGTGTCGAAAGCCAAACCTTCTCTCCCACCTGAAACATGTCTCCCGAGGCTCTCTTTTTGTCAGCAAAATATTTGTACCTCCCCGGGGCCCGAGAGATATTACGCTGGACTTCAGCCCAGAGGTTTTTTAACCGTTGAACGGACCCCTCTACCCCTGGACAACCGGAATCCACCTGTGAAAACTCCCCAAAATGCGGATAAAAACCCATAGTTAATCAGGAATGGGGACATGTTGGTGGACTGACCCACCCGGTTGTTAAAATTCCGCCAACGGTAACGCATCACACCAATCCTCCTGTCTGGCGGAGGTCAAACACCTGAGAATTTGTTCTAGGGATTGATTGGTGCGTTCTGTCTGACCATTACTCTCCGGGTGATATGCCGACGATATGCGAGCTTTTGGAACGGGCACACACACCACAAGCAGAAACAAATTTCTTGACATCGGACCTTAGTGAAGGCCACCAAAAACCCCTGGCTACTGCCTCTCTAGTGGCCGTGATACCTGGATGAGCACTCAGCCTAGACTCATGAAACTCCTGCGGAAGTCTAGGCCGCAATAAATCTTAAACAAACAATTTATCCCCTGGCCTGGTTGCCGGAGCTAGGGCCTGAGCCCTTAGAATTTCTTGTTCCAACTCAGATGACACCCCCGCCACTACCACCCCTGGGGGAAGAAAGGAGGATGGCTGCTCGGGGGGAGACACCGGGTCAAAACTTCTGGACAGGGCATCCGCTTTAACATTTTTGGACCCCGGTCGAAAAGTAATGGAGAACTGAAATCGTGAAAAAAATGTGACCAACGGGCTTGTCTAGGAGTAAGCCTCTTAGCAGATTCAAGGTATGCCAAATTTTTGTGATCCGTGACAACCGTGATAGGGTGGGCCGCCCCTTCCAAAAAGTGCCTCCATTCCTCAAACGCCAGCTTGACCGCAAGAAGTTCTCTATTACCCACATCATACTTTCTCTCAGCTGAAGAGAACTTCTTGGAGAAGAAGGCACAGGGTCTGAGATTGGTAAGGGTGGCCGGACCCTGGGACAGCACTGCCCCCACCCCTACTTCAGAAGCAGCCACCTCTACAATGAATGGTTTGGACGGGTCTGGTTGGACCAACACCGGGGCAGACATGAAACATTTCTTAATAGCTGAGAAGGACTCCTTAGCGAGTACATACCAATTTTTTACATCAGCGCCCTTCTGGGTAAGATCCGTGAGTGGTTTAACCACTTGTGAGAAATCTTTAATGAATCTCCGATAGAGTTGAGCGAAACGGGTCGAAAAATTTCAAAAGTCGCCGACTTTTGGTAAAGTTGGGTTTCATGAAACGAAACACGACCCTAGGGTGAGGTCGGCCACGAGCTCGGCGACTTTAGCGCCCAAGTTTCGTTTCAAAAGTTTGTTTTCTGCCCTTTTTCAGCCAATCAGGATCCACGGACACTGTGGGCAACGTGATGACATAGGCAGGGGTCACCACCATCTTTGAGAAGGGCATGCAAGTGATTGGCTTGCTTTGGGGGGCGTCACAGGGGGTATAAAAGGGCGTGCACGCCGACCGCCATGTTACTCATGCTGATCTCAGAATGGGGAGAGCTGCTGCTGATTCTGTAGGGAGAGCGTTAGGCAGGGAAGAAGACACCAAAAACTGCTTCTGCTGCTAGTGATTTTGCCTGTACAACACACCAGTCACTGTGTGTGCAGTGCAAGTGGAGGCTATATTTTGCTGGATCAGCGGTGTTGATTGTTAGGCTGCCTTATAAGGCTTCCTGATAGCTGCATTGCTGTTTTCCCACTGCTCTGCAAACTGCTTTTTTAAAAGCAATCCAAATATTTTTTTTTTGTCCTGGCGAGGTACTGAGCGTGCATTTTTTCACACCATACAGCGGTGTACGGTCCTCACACAGTACCATGTAACGGCTGTTATCACGGCCACAGTGAAGCTATCTGTGTGTGACTCTGTAAGAATAAGTTGAGGACATGTTCCGTTCTTACAGACCTCCACCTTCTAGTTTTGTCTGCTTTTCAAACAGTTAAGTATATTTGCTGTTTGATCACATTCAAAACTATAGAGAGACAGTGTGTGTCAGTCCGTATACTTAAAAAACACGGAGCTTGACAATTTTACGGACACCGGACAGCGGTGTACGTGCACGCTCCTCTCTCAGTACCGTGTAACGGCTGTTATCACGGCCACAGTGAAGCTATCTGTGTGTGACTCTGTAAGAATAAGTCGAGGACATGTTCCGTTCTTACAGACCTCCACCTTCTAGTTTTGTCTGCTTTTCAAACAGTTAAGTATATTTGCTGTTTGATCACATTCAAAACTATAGAGAGACAGCGTGTGTCAGTCCGTATACTTAAAAAACACGGAGCTTGACAATTTTACAGACACCGGACAGCGGTGTACGTGCACGCTCCTCTCTCAGTACCGTGTAACGGCTGTTATCACGGCCACAGTGAAGCTATCTGTGTGTCACTCTGTAAGGATAAGTCGAGGACATGTTCCATTCTTACAGACCTACACTCTAGGGAGAATGCTATTCTGCCCAATTCTATATACACCTTGTAGTTTGTTATACACTAGCCAATTTCTGCCTGTGACATAGCGGTGTGATATTCACTGGGCCTCACACAATCCAACAGTGTCCACAAGTGTGTTCAGAAATTCTACATCTCCCCTGTCCTATAGTGACATTTTTCACACCTGTGACATTGAGCCTGTGACATAGCAGTGTGATATTCACTGGGCCTCACACAATCCAACAGTGTCCACAAGTGTGTTCAGAAATTCTACATCTCCCCTGTCCTATAGTGACATTTTTCACACCTGCGACATTGAGCCTGTGACATAGCGGTGTGATATTAACTGGGCCTCACACAATCCAACAGTGTCCACAAGTGTGTTCAGAAATTCTACATCTCCCCTGTCCTATAGTGACATTTTTCACACCTACGACATTGAGCCTGTGACGTAGCGGTGTGATATTAACTGGGCCTCACACAACAGTGTCCACAAGTGTGTTCAGAAATTCTACATCTCCCCAGTCCTATAGTGACATTTTTCACACCTGCGACATTGAGCCTGTGACATAGCGGTGTGATATTAACTGGGCCTCACACAACAGTGTCCACAAGTGTGTTCAGAAATTCTACATCTCCCCTGTCCTATAGTGACATTTTTCACACCTACGACATTGAGCCTGTGACATAGCGGTGTGATATTAACTGGGCCTCACACAATAGTGTCCACAAGTGTGTTCAGAAATTATACATCTCCCCTGTCCTATAGTGACTTTTTTCACACCTGCGACATTGAGCCTGTGACATAGCGGTGTGATATTAACTGGGCCTCACACAATCCAACAGTGTCCACAAGTGTGTTCAGACATTCTACATCTCCCCTGTCCTATAGTGACATTTTTCACATCTGCGACATTGAGCCTGTGACATAGCGGTGTGATATTAACTGGGCCTCACACAATCCAACAGTGTCCACAAGTGTGTTCAGAAATTCTACATCTCCCCTGTCCTATAGTGACATTTTTCACACCTACGACATTGAGCCTGTGACGTAGCTGTGTGATATTAACTGGGCCTCACACAACAGTGTCCACAAGTGTGTTCAGAAATTCTACATCTCCCCTGTCCTATAGTGACATTTTTCACACCTGCGACATTGAGCCTGTGACATAGCGGTGTAATATTAACTGGGCCTCACACAATAGTGTCCACAAGTGTGTCCAGAAATTCTACATCTCCCCTGTCCTATAGTGACATTTTTCACACCTGCGACATTGAGCCTGTGACATAGTGGTGTGATATTAACTGGGCCTCACACAAACCACCAGTGTCCACAAGTGTGTTCAGAAATTCTAAATCTCCCCTGTCCTATAGTGACTTTTTTCACACCTGCGACATTGAGGCTGTGACATAGCGGTGTGATATTAACTGGGCCTCACACAACAGTGTCCACAATTGTGTTCAGAAATTCTACATCTCCCCTGTCCTATAGTGACATTTTTCACACCTGCGACTTTGAGCCTGTGACAAAGCGGTGTGATATTAACTGGGCCTCACACAATCCAACAGTGTCCACAAGTGTGTTCAGAAATTCTACATCTCCCCTGTCCTATAGTGACATTTTTCACACCTGCGACATTGAGCCTGTGACATAGCGGTGTGATATTAACTGGGCCTCACACAATCCAACAGTGTCCACAAGTGTGTTCAGAAATTCTACATCTCCCCTGTCCTATAGTGACATTTTTCACACCTGCGACATTGAGCCTGTGACATAGCGGTGTGATATTAACTGGGCCTCACACAACAGTGTCCACAAGTGTGTTCAGAAATTCTACATCTCCCCTGTCCTATAGTGACATTTTTCACACCTGCGACATTGAGCCTGTGACATAGCGGTGTGATATTAACTGGGTCTCACACAATCCAACAGTGTCCAAAAGTGTGTTCAGAAATTCTACGTCTCCCCTGTCCTATATACACCTTGTACCTTGTTTTACATTACTATATAGTTTGTGGGATTTTGTGTACATTTTTACCAAAAATGATGAAGGCTGGTGGAAGAGGCCGTGGAATTGGGCGGGGGTTGCCAGCTGGTAATGATGGTGTTGGTGGTGGATCTGATGGTAGTGGCAAAAGCAAAATAGGACCGAATGCAGGAGTTGTTGAGCCTGCATCATCGTCTGGCTCCACAAGGCCTCGAAGGCTTAGTTTTCTAGGAGTTGGCAAACCGCTTTTAAAGCCAGAGCTTCAGGAAAAAGTTTTGGCTTACATTGCTGACTCAGCCTCCAGCTCTATCGCCTCCTCTTCTGAAGTTGTAAAAAATAAAAGCACTGAGTCATCATTGGAGGGTCATGAACCACACCTTTCCTTGTGTCCTTCACCCCAACCAAGATTGAAGGATGGCGCAGGCCATACAACTGATTACTCCATGGAGCTGTTTTCACATACCATGCCTGGGTTATCAAGTGAAATGGTGAATTACCCAGGCCAAGATGAATCTGACATGGAGTGCACTGATGCACAGCCGCTGATAGATGATTCTGCTTGTACATTCAGTCAGAGCACTACATTGTCCTTGCAGTGTAATGAGCCAGATTATGACCCTGATGAGACTCGGGTGCCCCTTCCCGCATACTATACCACCATACACGGTGACACAGAGGAAGGTGCACATGACATTGAAGAGGAGGTGATGGATGACCCAGTTGTTGACCCAGATTGGCATCCATTGGGGGAAGAGGGTGCTGCTTCCAATAGCTCAGATGAGGAGGAGGAGCATCCACAGCAGACATCGACATCGCAACAGCTGTTATCTGGCAGGCCCGGAGCACTCCAAAGACAGGTTCCAAAAATCAAAAGAGTTGCTGGACAGCTTGTCCAGACGGTCAAAATAGCACAGCGTGCTAGGCCGCAAAATGTCTTCCATAGTAGGAAGAGTGCAGTGTGCCACTTTTTTGAACAAAATCCTCATGATCAGGCCAAGGTTATCTGTAAGAAGTGCGCAAAGACCTTTAGCCGAGGGAAAAATCTGAAAAATTTGAATACCAGTTGCATGCTTAGACATTTAACCAGCATGCAATTGCAAGCGTGGACACAACACCAAACCTCAAGTACCACATGTGCAACTGATCACAAAGAAGGTAGTCAGCAACGCTACATTGTTTCCCCCACTGTAAGCCCACCGGTTAGCACAGCAGCAAATGTTGAGGTGTCATTGCAAGGCCAAAGCAGTCAGGGAATCCCACTGTTATATCAACGAAAGACTGAATCTAGGCCATCAGAAACAACACCAACTCCATCACCATCATCAACCCTCTCTCAGTCCGCCCTGTCCACCGCTAGTTCCACCATATGCAGCTCTCAAGTCGAGCTCACCCTCCCAGAGACTATGAGTAGGTCAAGAAAGTACTCAGTCTCTCATCCGCGTACACTGGGTTTGAATGCCCACATTGCCAAACTAATCTCGTTAGAGATGATGCCCTATCAGTTGGTGGAAAGCGCAGCTTTCCGCGAACTCATGGCCTATGCAGTACCATGCTATGACCTACCCAGTCGCCACTTCTTCTCTCGCAAAGCCATCTCAGCCCTCCACCATCATGTGAAAGACCGCATTGTCCATGCACTCAAGCAGTCAGTGAGTGGAAAGGTGCACCTCACAACAGATGCATGGTCCAGTCGGCATGTTACGTGTCCATCACTGCGCACTGGGTTAATGTGGTGGATGCAGGGTCCACAGGGGACAGCGGTGGTGGGACATTGCTGTCTAGCCCACGGTATAGGAAACAGTTGGCTGTAGGCGTTCGACCCTCCTCCCCCTCCTCCTCCAGAAGCGAAAGCTCATCCACAGAGCGCAGTTGTACGAGCACTCCATCTGCAGCTGCCACTGTTGCACACGAGGTGTCCCCCTATCGAGCAGCTAGTGGAAAGCGTCAGCAGGCTGTGTTGCAGATGATGTGTTTGGGCGACAGACACACCGCGGAGGTGCTGGCCGAGTACTTTCAGCGACAAACTGAGTCATGGCTGGGCAGTATACATCTTGAGGCAGGAAAGGTAATTAGTGATAATGGCCGTAATTTTGTGGCAGCCATAGCCCTTTCAAAACTCAGCCACATACCTTGCTTGGCTCACACCTTGAACCTGGTGGTGCAGTGCTTCCTCAACAATTATCCGGAGTTAACAGCCCTGCTCCAGAAGGTGTGAAGACTGTGCGCGCACATCCGCCGGTCGCCTGTACACTCCATTCGTAGGCAGAAGCTGCAGCGATTGCTCCACCTTCCCAACCACCGCCTCATTATCGACATTGCAACAAGGTGGAACTCCACCCTGCACATGGTTGAGCGGCTTTGCGAACAGAGGCAGGCCATAATGCATTTGTGGAAGGATACACGGCCAGGCACTTTGAGAGCAGACATGGAGTTGACAGGAGTGCAGTGGTCGAAGCTGAAAGACCTCTGTAAAGTCCTTCAGTGTTTTGAGGAATGCACACGGCTGGTAAGCGCAGACGACGCCATCCTAAGCATGAGCATCCCACTTATGCGTCTGCTCATGCAAACTTTGACGCACCTTAAGGAGCAGGCATCTGCAGCCAATGTTGACGAGGAGGAAGAGGAGGAGGGAATCCTTGATGACATTCAGCCATTGTCTGCTCAGGGACCTCTCCTTGACGAGGTGGAGGAAGAAGAGGAGGAGGATGATGATGGGGATGATTACTTAGTGGAGGAGTATGCATCTCATGGGGCAAGTGAAAATGTTGGCGTGGCAAGGTCTGGTACAGGGTTTGTGCGTGACTGGAGGGTTGTGGATTTGCCAGAAAGTGCTCCTCCAACCAGCACTCGCAGTGCATCATTGACACCGGGAACATTGGCCCACATGTCAGATTATGCCTTGCAGATCCTAAAAAGGGACCCCCCGCATTGCCAAAATGATGAACGATGACGACTACTGGTTGGCCAGCATCCTGGATCCACGCTATAAAGGCAAATTACAAAACATCATGCCACACGAGAACCTTGACCTAATATTGGCTAATAAACAAGCAACTCTGGTAAACCGGTTGGTTGAGGCATTCCCAGCACACAGCAGCGGTGATGGTTCTCACAGGAGCCGTACGGGCCGGGGCAGCTTGGCAGAGGTGTTCGTGATGCACACAGCAGAAGTGGCGTTGGAGACAGGGGTTTCATGACAATGTTGTGGACTGATTTTTCAAGTACCGCTCACACAACTGGTAATACTGCATCGATGGAAAGTGACAGGAGACAGCAGTTGTCAACTATGGTTACAAACTACTTTTCCTCCCATATCGATGTTCTCCCGCACAGGTCATTCCCCTTTGACTATTGGGCCGCTAAACTGGACACCTGGCCTGAATTGGCACAATATGCCTCCTCTTCCTGGGACTTGAACAATTTCGCCTTTTGCATCACCTGAATGTCCAACATCAACATAAGCCACTTTCTAAAACTCCCTAACTGTGCTGCCTCCCCCCCCCATGGCCGGGGTCACCACCTAGCGCACGAAACCGTGCGAGTACCGTTGCCCTGGACAGGTGGGTAGGCCGACTCTTGGGCGCGGGCACTGGCACAGGGTCCCTCATAGAGCAATCAAATGTCTCTGACGGTGGTGGTGCACACCCGCCGTCAGACACACCGCCGTACTATGAGGGGCCCAGTGCCAGTACCGATGCCCACGAGTGGGCTCCCCTTGCTTGGGCAGGGCCCTAGCATTTGCAATCTTTACCTCTCTCTGCTCCTCCGCTGTGTAGTCTGGGCCGTCAAATCCATACTGGGCCTGACACCGTCTGAGCCTGCCTCCTGATCTATAGACATATATTTTGAATGTGTACACTATGCTATCCATACATGTTATCCGGGGATACGGTACCCTTTCTCACCTTTGTGCAATCACGTGTAATCCATACTGGGCCTGACACCGTTTGAGCCTGCCTCCTGATCTATAGACATATATTTTGAATGTGTACACTATGCTATCCATACATGTTATCCGGTGATACGGTACCATTTCTCACCTTTGTGCAATCACGTGTAATCCATACTGGGCCTGACACCGTCTGAGCCTGCCTCCTGATCTATAGACATATATTTTGAATGTGTACACTATGCTATCCATACATGTTATCCGGGGAAAAAGGTACCCTTTCTCACCTTTGTGCAATCACGTGTAATCCATACTGGGCCAGACACCGTCTGAGCCTGCCTCCTGATCTATAGACATATATTTTGAATGTGTACACTATGCTATCCATACATGTTATCCGGGGATACGGTACCCTTTCTCACCTTTGTGCAATCACGTGTAATCCATACTGGGCCTGACACTGTTTGAGCCTGCCTCCTGATCTATAGACATATATTTTGAATGTGTACACTATGCTATCCATACATGTTATGCAGGGATACGGTACCCTTTCTCACCTTTGTGCAATCACGTGTAATCCATACTGGGCCTGACACCGTCTGAGCCTGCCTCCTGATCTATAGACATATATTTTGAATGTGTACACTATGCTATCCATACATGTTATCCGGGGATACGGTACCCTTTCTCACCTTTGTGCAATCACGTGTAATTCATACTGGGCCTGACACCATCTGAGCCTGCCTCCTGATCTATAGACATATATTTTGAATGTGTACACTATGCTATCCATACATGTTATGCGGGGATACGGTACCCTTTCTCACCTTTGTGCAATCACGTGTAATCCATACTGGGCCTGACACCGTCTGAGCCTGCCTCCTGATCTATAGACATATATTTTGAATGTGTACACTATGCTATCCATACATGTTATCCGGGGATATGGTACCCTTTCTCACCTTTGTGCAATCACGTGTAATCCATACTGGGCCTGACACCGTCTGAGCCTGCCTCCTGATCTATAGACATATATTTTGAATGTGTACACTATGCTATCCATACATGTTATCCGGGGATACGGTACCCTTTCTCACCTTTGTGCAATCACGTGTAATCCATACTGGGCCTGACACCGTTTGAGCCTGCCTCCTGATCTATAGACATATATTTTGAATGTGTACACTATGCTATCCATACATGTTATCCGGTGATACGGTACCCTTTCTCACCTTTGTGCAATCACGTGTAATCCATAGTGGGCCTGACACCATTTGAGCCTGCCTCCTGATCTATAGACATAAATTTTGAATGTGTACACTATGCTATCCATACATGTTATCCGGGGAAAAAGGTACCCTTTCTCACCTTTGTGCAATCACGTGTAATCCATACTGGGCCTGACACCGTCTGAGCCTGCCTCCTGATCTATAGACATATACACTCACTGGCCACTTTATTAGGTACACCTGTCCAACTGTGTGTTAAGACTTAATTTCTAATCAGCCAATCACATGGCGACAACTCAGTGCATTTAGGCATGTAGACATGGTCAAGACAATCTCCTGCAGTTCAAACCGAGCATCAGTATGGGGAAGAAAGGTGATTTGAGTGCCTTTGAACGTGGCATGATTGTTGGTGCCAGAAGGGCTGGTCTGAGAATTTCAGAAACTGCTGATCTACTGGGATTTTCACGAACAACCATCTCTAGGGTTTACAGAGAATGGTCCGAAAAAGAAAAAAAATCCAGTGAGCGGCAGTTCTGTGGCCGGAAATGCCATGTTGATGCCAGAGGTCAGAGGAGAATGGGCAGACTGGTTCGAGCTGATAGAAAGGCAACAGTGACTCAAATTGCCACCCGTTACAACCAAGGTAGGCAGAAGAGCATCTCTGAACGCACAGTGCGTCAAACTTTGAGGCAGATGGGCTACAGCAGCAGAAGACCACACTGGGTACCACTCCTCTCAGCTAAGAACAGGAAACTGAGGCTACAATTTGCACAAGCTCATCGAAATTGGACAGTAGAAGATTGGAAAAACGTTGCCTGGTCTGATGAGTCTCGATTTCTGCTGCGACATTCGGATGGTAGGGTCAGAATTTGGCGTAAACAACATGAAAGCATGGATCCATCCTGCCTTGTATCAACGGTTCAGGCTGGTGGTGGTGGTGTCATGGTGTGGGGAATTTTTTCTGGGCACTCTTTGGGCCCCTTGGTACCAATTGAGCATCGTTGCAACGCCACAGCCTACCTGAGTATTGTTGCTGACCATGTCCATCCCTTTATGACCACAATGTACCCAACATCTGATGGCTACTTTCAGCAGGATAATGCGCCATGTCATAAAGCTCGAATCATCTCAGATTGGTTTCTTGAACATGACAATGAGTTTACTGTACTCAAATGGCCTCCTCAGTCACCAGATCTCAATCCAATAGAGCATCTTTGGGATGTGGTGGAACGGGAGATTCGCATCAGGGATGTGCAGCCGACAAATCTGCGCCAACTGTGTGATGCCATCATGTCAATATGGTCCAAAATCTCTGAGGAATGCTTCCAGCACCTTGTTGAATCTCTGCCACGAAGAATTGAGGCAGTTCTGAAGGCAAAAGGGGGTCCAACCCCTTACTAGCATGGTGTACCTAATAAAGTGGCCAGTGAGTGTATTTTGAATGTGTACACTATGCTATCCATACATGTTATCCGGGGATGCGGTACCCTTTCTCACCTTTGTGCAATCACGTGTAATCCATACTGGGCCTGACACTGTTTGAGCCTGCCTCCTGATCTATAGACATATATTTTGAATGTGTACACTATGCTATCCATACATGTTATGCAGGGATACGGTACCCTTTCTCACCTTTTTGCAATCACGTGTAATCCATACTGGGCCTGACACCGTCTGAGCCTGCCTCCTGATCTATAGACATATATTTTGAATGTGTACACTATGCTATCCATACATGTTATCCGGGGATACGGTACCCTTTCTCACCTTTGTGCAATCACGTGTAATCCATACTGGGCCTGACACCGTCTGAGCCTGCCTCCTGATCTATAGACATATATTTTGAATGTGTACACTATGCTATCCATACATGTTATGCGGGGATACGGTACCCTTTCTCACCTTTGTGCAATCACGTGTAATCCATACTGGGCCTGACACCGTCTGAGCCTGCCTCCTGATCTATAGACATATATTTTGAATGTGTACACTATGCTATCCATACATGTTATCCGGGGATACGGTACCCTTTCTCACCTTTGTGCAATCACGTGTAATCCATACTGGGCCTGACACCGTCTGAGCCTGCCTCCTGATCTATAGACATATATTTTGAATGTGTACACTATGCTATCCATACATGTTATCCAGGGATACGGTACCCTTTCTCACCTTTGTGCAATCACGTGTAATCCATAGTGGGCCTGACACCATTTGAGCCTGCCTCCTGATCTATAGACATATTTTGAATGTGTACACTATGCTATCCATACATGTTATCCGGGGATACGGTACCCTTTCTCACCTTTGTGCAATCACGTGTAATCCATACTGGGCCTGAGAACGGCTGGCGAGCTGTTAAGCAAGCTACAGCACCTGTGGTTTGCACACGTAAGTTTTTCAATTTTTCAGGAATGACGGTTAGGCCTAATTCCGGAACTGCGGTTGACCTGCACTTACTGGGAAATCATCATTCGCGGGTAATAATTGTAATCCCAGATCCCCATCACTAACGTTGTTCAGCGGGTTATCTGCACCTATAAGCGACAAACGCTGGCCTTTTCAGTGTAGCGCACATGCAGCCACAGACATGTAAGGGCATGACACACCAGTTATTGGCCAATCTCACGTGCCAGAGCCTCGCGTGTCCCTCTAGTAAGCCGGACTCGGACCGCGGGGCATGACGGAGTCTCGTTCGCTAACGGAATTAAGCTTGCTGGATGGTTGAGGTTGCCCGTGTTGAGTCAAATTACGTCGTAGGCTCCACTCCTGGTGGTGCCCTTCTGGACATTCATTTAAGGTTCAGCTTTGCAACCATACTGCCCACGTAAAACAAACACTTTGCCTTCATGAGCGCTGTTTGGAGGGTCGTGACTGGTGGGAATAATGCCGCCCAATCAGTTAACCTGCTAGAGAGATCCTTTGTTGCTCCCAAGCATGACATCACACTCCCTAGGAGGAAGGTAATGCCACTGTGGCGACAGTACTCCTGGGGGCGACACAAGTGCACTGATGCCCAGCCACTGCTCGATGAATCTGCTGGTACATTGACCCAGACCACTACATTCCCCTCGCACGCTACACGGCCTGAATCTGACCCTGATGAAACTCAGGTTACCCTTCCCATATACAGTTCCATCTTACACGGTGACAAAGAGGAAGCTGCAGATGAAAGTGCAGGTTTGGCCCACCCGCCGTCAGACACACCACCGTACTATCAGGGGCCCTGTGCCAGTGCCGTCGCCAACGAGTGGGCCCCCCCTGCTTGCTCAGGATCACAGCACTTGCAAGGTTGAAATACTGTGCAGTGAGATGGAAGATGGGGACGACGAGGAGTCCAGACTAGTACAGGGATTCCCTAGCGAGGAGACTTATTTGATTGTTTTCAATGTTGGGACAGCAATTTTTGGGGAGCACTATACTCTGGAGAATGATAGATGGGGCCCACCATACACTGGAACATTCCAAAGGTGGACATCAGACACTGGAGCAGCATTTACAGGGCCCATTATACACTAGAGCATTAGAAATGGGGCCCATTTTGTTTGGAGCATTATTTGGGCCCATAAGACAGTGGAGCTTCATCCATGGGGACCAACATATACTGTAGCATTATGTGGAGCTCATCATATACTGTTTCAAACATTATATGGGACCAATGATTCTGTATGGAGAAATAGATGGGCCTCGTCATGAGATTTAAAAAGTAAAGTATTTTTCATTGTACTATACCGCTATTTCTCTGCCGTATCGGAGCATCATGAGTCGTGGTATGTGTTAAAGGGGCGCTCTTTCGCCCAGGGCACATGAAAACCTGGAGCCAGCCCTACCCCCCTACAACTTTAGCCAAATAACCCCCATTTTTCAGTGCGTAACTAGTATTATGAAGTAAATTAAGGTTGACAAGCTTAAGTAATAAGAATTGATGCTTTTGGCATTCAAATGGGCACTGTAGGTGTGTTTCCTGTCCTCCTCTCACTGCCGACTTTAATTCCCCATTGACTTACATTGGGTTTCGTGTTTCGGTCGGACCCCCGACTTTTCCCTATAGTCGGCCGATTTTGCTCGACTCGACTTTTGGAAAAGTCAGGTTTCATGAAACGAAACTCAATCCTAAAAAAGCAAAAGTCACTCAACTCTAATCACCGATAATAGTTCGCAAATCCTAAGAAGCGCTGGAGCCCCTTGAGATCTCGAGGCTGAACCCAGTCAGCCATCGCCAGCACCTTCTTAGGATCCATACGAAACCCCTCACAGGACACAATCAACTCCAAAAAAGACAGTTCCAGTACAAAAAACGAACATTTTTCCAATTTAGCGAAGAATGGTTCTCCCTGAGTCTCGGGAGAACTGTCTGTAGATGTTGCAAGTGAGATTGGCTGTCCGGGGAATACACCAAAATGTCATCCAAATAAATAATAACAAAACGGCCTATCAGGTCAGAAAACACCACATTGATGAAATTCTGGAAAATAACGGGCGCATTAGTTAACCCAAACGGCATTACCAGGTTTTCAAAGAGTCCTTCTGATGTGAGGAACGCAATTTTCCAGTCGTCCCCTTCCCGAACCCTTATCAGACTGTAGTCTCCCCGGAGATCTAACTTGGAGAACCAACTGGCTACATAAGCCTGGGATGAGGGGAAGCGGGTAAGTGTTCCTAACCGTTATCTTGTTCAGTTCCCGAAAGTTCAGGCACGGCCGCAAACCACCATCTTTCTTCTTCACAAAGAAGAATCCTGCTGCTACAGGTGACACAGAAGGCCTAATATGCCCTTTGTGGAGACTCTCAGCTATGTACTCCTTCATGGCTTGGCGCTCAGGCCCAGACAAATTGAACAATCGAGCCTTAGGTAACTTGGCTCTGGGTACTAAATCAATGGCACAATTGTAGGGCCTATGTGGTGGCAGCGCCTCAGCCTCACTTTTGGAAAAAATGTCTTCGAAATCCTTCAGGTACTCCGGAATACCTTCCAGACCAACAGACGACACAGATACGGATTTAACAACGTTAACAAGGTGTCCCAGGTTACCACATTTATCCCTGCATCCCCATTGAGTGATCTCCCTTGTAACCCAATCAATGGTAGGATTATGGCGTTGAAGCCAAGGCATCCCCAGTACCAGTCCTGCAGGCAAGTTATCTAGCACAAGACAACTTAGTTTTTCCACATGAGTGGAACCCACTTTTAGAGAAAAAAGTTCAGACCTGTAATGGATACCGTCCTGTGTAAGAGGGGACGAGTCAATTGCCACAAGTTTAACAGGATCCTGAAGCCTGACTGTCCCTATCTTATTAAGAGTCATAATTTTGGTATCAATCAGGTTCACAGCAGAACCACAGTCAACAAAAGCAGTAGCCTGAACCGGACCATTACCAAGTTCCAGTTCCACCTGCAGCACCATTTTTGCACATGAGGAAAATTGTACCTGAAGTTCTGGGTAGCCTCCTCGACTACTACCAAGACCTAGTCGTTTCCCGCCATCTTGGAGGATGATGGACAGGAGGGGCAGTCCTTCCAGTGTCCAGATTCCCCACAATAGAAGCACAACTGTTTCTGCCGGCGGCGTCTTCTTTCCTTTTCCTCACAGGTGACAGCGCTCACCTCCATAGCCACAGGAAGAGTCCGGGTCTCATCTCCACTGAAGATTAATGGTGTTTCCAGTTGCATAATGCCTCTAGCCCGTAGTCTGCAATCCATGTGAACCGCTTGGGTCATGGCATCCTCCAGGGAGTCAGGTGGAGGATGAAGTGCCAAGGCATCCTTCAGACGTTCACACAGGCGTCTATGGATCAGCCCCCGAAGGGCGGCATCACTCCAAGAAATCTCGGCTGCCCAACGTCTGAATTCAGTACAGAACCACTCGGCCGAGTGCTCCCCCTGACAGACACTCATCACCTTGTCCTCAGCCAAACGCACACTATCAGGCTCATCATAAATAAGCCCTAATGCTTCAAAAAATGCATCCACAGACATTCTCTCTGGGGCAGAAGAGGAAAGCAAAAATGCCCAGGCTTGTGGGGACCCCCTAAGCAGGGACATAACCACCCCCACCCTATGTTTCTCATCCCCAGAGGAGTGGGGTCTCAAAGAGAAATAGAGCTTACAGCCCTCCTTAAACACTCTGAATTCATCTTTGTTACCAGCAAACATATCTGGCAATTTAACCGGGGATTTGGGTGGGACTAAAATGACATCTCTATTCCCCACCTGCTGAAAGCCTGCGGAAAGCACCCCCTGAACTGAGTCCTCAACCCGCCGTTGGGACTGGGCCAGAGCTTGGTGTTCCAAACTAAGCTTCTGCAGTGACTGAGTCAAGCATTTCACCTTCTCAGATAAAGCACACATTGGGTCCATGCTGCAGAAGTGAGGAGAGAAAAAAAAATTCAAGGTCAGTTATAATGTCAGGAACGCCGCACTGAACTCGCTCACTGAGCCAGTGCGCGTGTCCTGCATAAAGCGAACTGTGCTCAAAGATACCTGTGGAGTGGGCAGCAGCTGAGTAGGTGCATACTTCAGAACAGCAGGACCTGAAGGACGTGACTGCTGGGGGCGTGGCCTAAACTCCAGAGAGCTAGGAGCTGCAAGGTACAAGAGGGGCGAGCAGAGAGTAGTCAGATCACAGGCATTGAGTCATACACAGAGAGGGTAGTGCAGTACAGAATCAACAGGCAAACTCACAACGCGGAACAGAACTGGGTCAGAACCATATAAACAAGCTATAACAACGAACAGGCACAGGCACACAGAGGTCACCACACTTGGCCAAAGGCAAAAGTATAACTGACAGGGATTGGAGCTTCCCAGGGGTTTAAGAAGCTCTCCCAGAACCAAAGAGAGGCCACAATCATTAACCCCAGGTGTGCAGGTCAAAATCTGCACTGAGCTCCAGACATTAACCCCTGACGTGCAGCTCAAAAACTTGCACTGGGATCATGACACTCTCTTGTCAAAGACATCCGAAAAAGCACTGTAAGCCGACGGCAATCCGGAGAGAACAGGGGAAGGACGGGGGGTACCTATGGGATGCACCGACAGCAGACACCGAGCCCGACAGGACTCCCCCCAGCGCAAGATGTTGCCGTTATGCCAATCCAAGGTGGGCTCGTGGAGCCGCAGCCAAGGAAGGCCAAGTAGGATAGGATGGGAGATACCTGCTAAGACATAAAACATAACTTTCTCCTTGTGCAGGGCCCCTACTTGCAATTCCACCTCTTGGGTGACAAGTGTAACGGTCTCTTGCAGGGGTCGACCATCTATGGATGCGAGAACCTAGGGATTTTCCAAGGTCCTCACAGGGACAAAAAATTTGTTAACCTCCTCAAGCCTAATAAAATTTCAGGCGGCGCCCGAGTCCACATAGGCTACTAGAGAAGCCTGCGTCCCATCAACATGCAAGAGGACAGACAAAGTGAGGGGTTGAGAGGTATCACATACGCCTAGGGAGGCCTCTCTTACCTGGCCTAGGCGGAGAAGTTTTCCGGATGATCAGGACAAGTTTGGAGCAAATGGGAACTGCTGCCACAGTAGAAACAAAGGACCTGGAGACTTATCTCCCTACGACGCTGGTCAGAGAGCTTACGGTGGTCCACCTGCATTGGTTCTGGTGCAGAAACAGGAGTGAGGATCCTGGGTCGGGGACTGGGTGGTCTGCGAACCGAAGACAATAGACGAGATACCCTTCTCTCCCGAGCCCGTTCCTGGAACCGGAGATCAATCCGGGTGGCCAGGGAAATCAGATCTTCCAGAGCTGTGGGGGCGTAACGACCAGCAAGCTCATCCTTTATACGGCTCGAGAGACCTCGCTAAAAGGCGCCCACCAACGCCTCGTTGTTCCAGCCTAAATCGGAGGGCAAGGTCCTAAACTGTATGGCGTACTGGCCCACGGTTTGAGAACCTTGGCAAAGGTTAAACAGAGCTTCAGTGGTGGAGGCTAGATGACCCTGTTCGTCAAATACCCGACGAAAAGTGTCAAAAAAAACGGATAACTGGGTGACCGCAGGGTCATCATGCTCCCAGAGGGGATTGACCCAAACCAAAGCGTCCCCCTCCAAATGGGAGATGATGAAGGCAACCTTGGCTCGGTCTGTGGGGTATTGCTGGGTCAGAAGTTCAAAATGAAGGCGGCACTGGTTTAGAAAACCCCGGCACAATTTGGCATCACCGTTATACCGGGGTGGTTTGGCCAACCACGGAGGAGGGTGAGAAACTGTAGCAGGAGGGGGAGCTGAGGTGGCCGACTGCAAGGAAAGCAATCGACCGTCCACCGAAGCCATGTAACTGAGGATATGCATTTGAGTGACACGCTGCTGAGTCAATTCTTGTTGTAAGCCAGTCAACTGGGTGGCGTTACCAGGGTCTTAATATTTTCAAGGGGGCAATTTACCATCTAGAGGGCACAAAGTAGGCATTATTATTATGTAAGGGGCACAGTGGTGGACATTATGTGGAACACTAAGAGGAGCACTGTTTGGTGTCACACAGCAGTTGCAATAATAAGGATACATGCGGCAGAAGAGGCTCAGCATTGGGGTTTCAATAGGAGTTTGTGCAGTTGAGTTGAGTATAGATGGTAATAGTGCTGGAAATATGAGAAGTCGAATGTGTCTTTGTTGTAATCTCTGCAGGCGAGTCGTGGCTGGAAGAAGCTGCCATGTTGGTCTGGGCCAAATAGAAAAGAAGTGAAAAATGAATGATTTGATAAGAACATCAGCTTTAAGTTACTGTATATAACTGCACTGTAATAACTTGTATATTCTTCAGGACTGGTATCTAGCCACTATATGTCACCAACGCAGATGTTTTGCCGTCCCCATGAGTTGCACCCCTTAATATGCCACCGTTTTCATGGTTTTCTGGAGTTTGCATCACCATCTGTTTCTCTCATCTGGATCATCTCTTCAGTCAACTGCCTGTTTATTATCTCTCTGCATTTACTTTACTGTAAGTATAACTGTCTGTGGTGCTGTTCACAATACAATGCTGCTGCAACAGTGTGTAATCTTTTCTTCAAGCAAGTATTCAGTTTCCCTGTTCATCAATTCCGACTGTGTTTAAGGATTTGATTGCTGATTGCCTAAGTCACTGCCATCTGTCTCTTGATTGCATGCAATTCAACCATTAACCATTTCAGAGACCAACATATTCATTGGTGCAACCTGTGAAGACGCTCAGGAGTCCAATAGGTTAGGGGATCCATTTTTACCTGCAAAGCAGGTGGAATTGTACATTATAATGAGCTATTGGGCTGCAAAAGGACCATTTGTTTTTCTTGCACAGGGGCCATTTCTGTCTGTGAACCATTTATTTGCTACAAATCTTGGACTAACTATACTTCTTCTGTGGCTTCTAGTATATCCTGTATAATTTATTATTATTATTATTATTATAATCCTGCCATTCTGCATACTTTACAGTTCTGGTAATCGCTGATTTATGTACCGTTCTGCAAGCCTTGCCCACTATGCAATAGATTTTGGTCACCCTAACTTAGAGAATCCACTTTAACTGGTGATCAAAAAACACATCATATTACACCAATTTTAGCTCCTTTACAGAAGCCAAAAAAATGGCTCCATTTGGCCCTTATAGCAAAGGGTTAAATGCTTGGCTTCCTAAGGGTATGTGCACACGCTGCGGTTTTGCTGCGGTTTTGGCCCTGCAGAACTGCAGCAGTTCCGCAGACATGGTACTTCACCATGTTAGCCTATGGGTTTTCAAAACCGCAGTGCTCACGCTGCGGTTTTTTACCTGCGGAAAAGCTGCGTTTTTTTTTCCGCAGCATGTCAATTGATTCTGCGGATTCTGCTGCGGTTTCACACCTTTAACATAGTAGAGGTGTGAAACCGCAGGGCAAAACCGCAGGCCAAACCGCAGCAAAACCGCAGGTCACTTTACCTGCGGTTTTACCTGCGTTTCCGCGGGAAAAAAACCCGCAGCAGAATCCGCAGTGTGAGCACTCACCCTAATAGTTATCATATTGCTTGATGGAAACAATTAATATGACTGTCAGTGTACAAGCAGTTAAGCACTGACATGCTCACAAGCAAGAACGAGGTCCCCGTTGGTACACTTTCTATGCTCTGCTGTGACCTCTGATCATCATAGCCAGTATTGTGGTCATTGTCATAATACATTTCACACTGACTGTCAGCCTAGCCTAATACCTGTGACTGGGATAACTCATTGTCCCTCTCTGAAACCACTTTCTTCAAATGGGTATATTTCTTTAAAAGATTTTGCACAATCAAATTTAGGATTGTTATTATTATTCCTATTATGCACAAACATAGTATAATCATAATGTTATGGGCATTGTTGCAATGGACAATGCCCAGTGGCAGCCAATATAGAGCCATACAGCATGGAATTTGCTGATTGATGAATAGAAACAACATCTCCATTGTATGGCATTGTCACTCATGCTTATAAACTATAAAACCACTTGGCAACTCATAAACTTGCAAGATAGAAAAGACTGAGGGTAGGAAATGGATGCAACATTCTGCCCTGGTGTTATTAGGGATGATTTCTTGTCCATTGATATGAAGGAAGCGTCAAAGAAAGTGGACAAGCAACACCTTGGTACCAGTACCCAACTATGGAGGCTTCATCACCTGTCCCACTTGAAGTGGTGAACTGCTGCTGCTCAAAACATTTACCCAGGCGCCATGAAAGACATGCATTGTAGCTGTTCATAACTACTGCTATACGTGTTGATGGTGCAATTCACATTCAAGCTCAATGCCGCTTCATGTGCCATACATTTATTTTCAACACCAATTTTCTCCTTCTTAAAATGGACTGAACAAGAAATGTTAGGGACATGTCTAAAAAACAGGAGTGGCAATATATCTCAGTTTTGGCGTGGCATGTATGGATGTCAATTATCACTATTAGTGATGGGCGAGTCCTAAATTACTCGGAATCGCTTGACTCTAGCGAGTCCGAGCCCGGGACTCGCTACTCGTTGCGAGTCTAGCGAGTCCAATGTTAATGAATGGGGAAGCGAGTCTTAGCGAGTAATATGCGATTTACAAATCGCAGATGTGTCTCGGAAAGCGCTTTCATTGGCGATTTGTAAACCCCACTCGCAACAGTTTGTTGCTGCTGTGTCTGAGTCCAAACTCGCATTTGTTTGTCTTATTTAGCGCCGATAAGGCGAGGGAACCGATTTTCTCTAGCACACACCATGCTTTGAGCAAACAGGAAATAATCCGAGTTGAGTTGACATACGCACACACACACAGAGCAATACAGAGCAATCATGGCCCGTGTCACTGTCAACACGCTGCAGTTGATTGATCTGGTGGAGGCTCGGCCCCTGCTTTGGCTCCCCACTGACCCTGCCTATGGGCATAACATCCAGCGGACTACAGCCTGGAGGGAGATCGCTCAAGTGATGTTCCCTGCACTGCTACGGCTACGACCTCGTCCCTTTGCAACCTCTTTTTTGGGAAATTGTGGTTTTTGTGACATTGTTGACAAATGCACAGTCACCGAGATGGAGTTAGGTGGTGCTGTAGGCGTCACTTGCTGGCGGGGTAAGTGTGTGTGCTGACACCTAGCAGTGAAGCTGCACACTAGTCCCTGCACTGTGCACTGCACTGTAAGGCTTGATCCTCCCTGCCTGCCTGCCTACAGTCTACACAGTACTCCTCTGTCCTCCTGGTAGCTCTCAGAAGAGCTGTTTGGGTTTAATATAAGGAATCTTGAAGTTTCCCTACACTAACTGACAATCCCTATGATCTGCTCAAGCATCTACCTCACCCTGCTCTATCTCAGATCTCTCAGGAATGTAGAGGAAATGGCGGTGGAAAAGGCTTATATACAGCCTCGCCTCTCATACATGACATAGGCATCACGATGGACAGAAGCCAATCATAGTCCTGCCACAACCAACATTACTGAATATGATTGGCTAACATGCTTGTCCATCTAAAAAAGTTTTCTGACCTAACACGCTAGGCTGCCTCGGAAGCTTTGTAGGAACATAACAGATTCTATATTTGCGAGTCCCGAATCCAGTATACAGGACTCGGGATTCGTAGACTCGTTCAGACTCGCTCACAATCGCTGTGTGTTGACATAGGCTGTCTTGGAAACTTGTAGGAACATAACAGATTCTGTATAAGCGAGTCCCGAATCCAGTATACAGGACTCGGAATCGTAGACTCGCTCAGACTCGCTCAGACTCGCTGTTGACAGCGATGTGATATAGCGAGTCTAGCGAGTGAGAAAAAAAAACTCTGACAAAACTAGGATTGCCATTGACTTGCATTGGACTCGTTACTGTGCGAGTAATCACTGGGAGACTCGCCGAGTAACGAGTCCAGCGAGTCCCTTACTATTCGCCGAGTAACGAGTCCTAGCGAGTAGACTCGCCCATCCCTAATCACTATCAAAACTTCTGCAAAAATTGTGAAACACCCCCTCTCAGTGTTTTCTGTGAAAAGAACACTTTGTAAGGAAGACAGTTGTTCTGCCTTCTTCCACGTATGACGCTGTGTGGATTCCAGCATACGGCTAAACCTTTCATCCACTCCCAGAAACAAGACTGTCTGTGTGCTTAAGTCTATATTTATTGGGGTGATATGGACATCAATGGGAGATGATAACAGATGGTATAATAGAACACAGTAGTAGATGAGATCAGGGGTTGTTGTACAAAGTTGTAGATGATATCAGAGATTGTTGAACACAGATATGGATGGTTCAGATATTGTTGTAAACAATGTGGATGATTCAGGTCAAAAGTATAAAGAACAGATAATACAGCATGTCAGTACTGGTAGACAGTATACAATGCACAAATACTGGCAGGTAATAGCAATGATGCAGAATGCTGTTATATCAATAGCATGCATTATATAAAAGCTGAGCAATATAACATAAACAGCAGTAAAAGAGAAAGATGTCTCTAACAACTAATGGTTGCCAGCTTTACACTCACTGAACGGAGGATGCTTAACTATCATGCAGTGTACTAGCATTACAGGAGCTGAACATGCATTGCAAGCATCATGAGGAATGCATTATGGCCAGCTAAAAGAGATGCATAACATATATTCATAAATGCATTAAACCTTACCGGAATCTGCTTGTTATAAGCAATGGTTTTGCAGAGAGCTGAGCTGAGCACATGTGAGATACTCAGGTTACATGTTGTTGACCAGGGCAGGAAGAAGGGGCAGTTCTGAACAGTTAACCATTTGGGAGAACAGAAGATTCCAAACACATGAATAAAAAAAGAAGGGCAACTTATGACACCTACTGGCGATAGCTGGAACAGCACTTAAAAATATCTTGCTGCACAGAATGGGCAGAACAACAGTCATAGTTAAATGGATTTTTTTCAATTAGCTTTTATATTTTTAACACAATTATTCCCTGCTTTCCAGAAAATAATAAACAAGAAATGTTAGGTTCAAGCATAAAAACCAGCAGTGGCAACAGCCCGTAGTATACTAAAACAGATATGGAAAAAAAACAGTAGGTTCTATGACAAAAACACTTTGTGAGGTAGACAGCCACAGTTAAATGTGTGGATTTTAAAATAAAAATCTCTTTATTATTTTTAGATAGAATTGTTCAACCTTTCCCAAAATGAAAAAGAAATTCTAGGTACACATCCAAAAAGCAGCAAAAAAATTAGTAAAAGGCTATTTGTTGGTGTGGCCATTAAACCCTTAACGACCGGAGGTATTTTTGGTTTTGCATTTTCATTTTTTTGCTCCCTTTCTTCTCAGAGCCATAACTTTTTTATTTTTAGGACAACATGGCCATGTGAGGGCTTGTTTTTTGCGAGACGAGTTGTACTTTTGAATGACACCATGTGTTTTACCATGTCGTGTACTCGAAAACAGGAAAAAAAATGCAAGTACGGTGAAATTGCAAAAAAAGTGCAATCCCACACTTGTTTTTTTTTTCACCATGTTCACTAAATGCTAAAACTGACCTGCCATTATAATTCTCCAGATCATTAAGAGTTCATAGACACCAAACATGTCTTGGCTCTTTTTATTTAACTGGTGAAGAAAATTCCAAACTTTATTTAAAAAATTGCAATTATTGCGCCATTTTCCAATACCCGTAGCTTCTCCATTTTTCATAATCTCGGGTTGGGTGAAGTCTTATTTTTTGCATGCCGAGCTGACGTTTTTAATGATACCATTTTGGTGCAGATACGATCTTTTGATCACCCGATAATGCATTTTAATGCAATGTTGCAGCGACCAAAAAAAGTAGTTCTGGCATTTTGACTTTTTTCTCGCTCCGCCGTTTAGCGATCGGGTTAATCCTTTTTCTTCTTGTTAGATTGGGCGATTCTGAACACGGTGATACCAAATATGTGTATGTTTGATTTTTTTCTAGCGTTTTATTCTGAATGGGGAGAAAGGGGGGTAATTTAAACTTTTATATATATATTTTTTTCATATTTTTAAAATCTTTTTTTTTTACTTTTGGCATGCTTCAATAGTCTCCATGGGAGACTAGAAGTTGCCATAACCCGATCGGCTCTTCTACATAGAGGCGATGATTAGATCGCCTACATGTAGCAGAATTGCTGACTTGCTATGAGCTCCAACCACTGGGTGGCGCTCTTAGCAATCTGTCAGTGACAACCATAGAGGTCTCCAGGAGACCTCTGGTTGTCATGCCAACCTATCGGTGACCCACAATCACGTGATGGGGCTCACTGATGGGCGGATTTCCGGGCCAGTGTTTGGAAGTGCGAGTTAAATGCCACTGTCAGAGTTTGACAGCAGCATTTAACTGGTTAATAGCCGCTGGTGGATCGCGATTCCACTGGTGGCTATTCCAGGCACATGTCAGCTGTTCAAAACAGCTACCGGATTCACTGTATATAATCACTATTGTGATCAATCGCTGCAGCTGTCTCTTTCTCTGTCGCTCTCTCCCTGAGTTGAATCTCTCTGTATTATTCTCATTTCTTAATGTTCTACATTAATCTTATTCATTGCTGCTGTAGAATTTGTTTACTGTTTTATGACTTTCTTTCCCTATTTCTATTGCTAAGATTTGAGCTATGATGTTCCCTCACTATCAAAATTCACCCCAAAAAGACTGCTACATTTCCAGCCTCTGCTTTTAAACAGTCTATGACTGCTCCTCTTAATTTGTGGTTATACCATGTGATGTCATAGTTGCCTTCACGAGTGCTCTAGGTAATGTGACCTCTAATGCAATCTTTTACATTGTGTAAAATGATGGCATACATTTTTGGCTATTAACACAAAAGAAATCGTAAACTGTTTGAATTCGCAAGACCTAGTGAATTCCCCAAAATTTGAGAAGAATTTGATTAACATTGAATTGATTCATTCATCTCTACTTACAAAAATATTTTACTGACCTGCATGCCTTCAACTTTGAGGAATGAGTTCAATGAAAGCCCTTTCCTGTTCTAACATGACTGATTTGGTGTGGAGGAACTCAATTGGCCTACGTACAGCCTGGTCCTCAACCTAAGAGTTGCATTCTGCAGTAAGTTCCCATTGGTGTTTGCCTCATTTGTTCAAAACTCAATTCTACTGTTGCCAAATTCATCCTTTTAGTGTGGAGCTCTGTGATTACCGTATATGTATTCCTCTGCTAAGAGGCACCTAAAGACCAGGGTCATAACTACAGAGGGTGCAGTAACTGCAGTCACAGGAGTCTGAAAAGGGTTTTTTGGCCCATATGAGAAGACCAACACTATTAAAGACCCAACTTAGTTTGGAGTCTTGTTGGAGTTTGTGATATTGTTGGAATTTATCATTGGATCTCACAAGCGTCAAATTACTTCACTGAGAGGGACAAATATTTGATATTGATTTCAAGTTAGAATGACCACAGATGTGCAAGTGTAACGTGGGCCAGGGTGGTAGTCGTGACTAGCAGTGGCAGCCCTGGCACACCCTGGCTCCCCGCAACATTAACACATTGCAGTCTACTCACTTGTAAGTAGGGGTCCTCTCCACACGGCCGGGGCTCCTTTTCTTTCAGCATCACACAATGATAGTCAGAGTCCAGATTCATTTTCAGCAAAATAATTTTACTCAGCTCGTCGAGTTTAGTCACAGAAACAGCACAAGGTTCCTCGCAGAATATAACCATTCCATTCCCTGTACTGTCCCTTACTCCTCCTGGAATATCCCATTTTTGTACCATATCCGCCGGAGCCGCAGCTTCCTGACTGGTCAGACTAACCCGCTTCAGGAGTTCCCCGCCCGCTTCCCTCTAAGAAGGGGAAGTTGAAGGATGGCTCTTCCAATCCTTTCCAGGCTGTAGGCCTTGGACGTTAAGAGTTGTTTCCACAAAGTTAGCTGCTACCATTCTTATGCTGCCCTGATATTCCTCCACAACCATGTGACTGTCAGCCTCCAGACCCTGGACTGCTGGGTTCCTAGACTTAAACGTTCCCAGGCACAACTGCCCTGTCTTGGCTCCCGGTTCTCACACTGACTAACTCCAGGAAGCTCCCCATCTACTCTTCCTTAGTGTTAGGGCTGGCGGAACGCACCAAATTATAAAATAATAGTAGGTGCGTTCACAGCCCGGGGTCCACCGTGCAGAGGTGGTACACTGCTGCTAAGTAATGGCGGAAGAATAGAGCGGCGTAAAAACAGTCACACGTGGGTTACGTCACCCAATGTGAACAGGTGCGAACTCTGATAATGCACAGAGTCGCACAACTGCTGAACGTAAATGCCGGAGCCTGTTTAGCTCACAGAGCCCGGCCAGTAGAGCGCACAGTGTACGGCCACAGAACTCTACCCCAAGGACACGGGGTTAGAGTCCTTCTAGGCCCACTGAGCGCGCGGCGTCGGTGCCGCGAGCGCCGCTAAAGATGCTGGCTATGAAGTGGAGCACGTGCACTGAGGCATGCCGAGTCCCTGGTGAGGACTGATGCCTGACTCAACCTCTGTCCTACCTATATCTAAGCCTGGGCGCTAGCAGGCTAGGCTGCACAACACATGCGTACCAAGGGTAGGGGTTTCTTAATGAGTCATTCACCAGAGACATTCATACGTGCATACATCACTCACTCCACATAGTCTGTAAATACAGTCTTATCCCAGCGCATGGCCGAGCGGCCATGCAAACCTTTTATAGCCGCGAGCAACCGGGACCTTCCTGGCTTCTCGGATGGGCCAATCCGAACAGGAGCACGACCTGAGCACGTGACCTTCGATCTCCAATGGGAGATCACTCCACGGGCATGCTCAGTGGCCCGACATGGGGACTTAGTCCCTGGAGAATCTCGCTGCTGAGCAGCATGTATTGTCATAGCTGCGCCAGAGGTAGCAGCAGTAAGCAAACCAACGGAGCTGGTCTGGGCAGAGCGCCTGTACCGACGAGTTTGCTGAGCAACCTCCTCTGCGGCTGGAGAGGAATGGGAGACCGCTGGAAGTAAGGCTCGGGATTCTCTCTGTGTAGCGACAGAAATCCGACGCCTTACACTTAGTCCCTCCTAGCTAGCTTAATCCTATTGGTCCAAATAATTCCCTATTCTACTGTGCTCGCCCTACTGGACTAAGTCTTACAATGTCCCTATATCTTCATAACATAGGTACAATGCCATGCACATTATAGCAACATATAGGATGTACCTGCTTTAGCAGTAATGTGGGCAAGGAGCGTGGGGCATAAACTGCCCCACAGCTACATTGAAGACTGTCCCATCCTTTTTGCCAATATGTTTAAAAGGATGTTTAATTGCTTACTATTATATTTTGGAATAAGTCATTTAATATTGAACAATTGAAAGATTGCAGAAAATCATAAACTATAAATTCATATTAATTTTGTTTAAAATTTGTAACTCACGTTCTTTTCAAAATGAGCTTATTGTGTTTGTTAGTTCACAAAGGATCTTTAGATTTCAAGACCAATATATGTTGGGATAAGTTTAGCACACGGTTTTTATGTGTGTTTGACCTTTGTGGCTTTTAGCAGAGTTGTGCTTTCACAAAATAAGATCTTGTTGATTACAAAGAAGTTGGATGAAAGGTTGCTTTGCTTTTACTAGATGATTCACCAGGTATAAATAAAAGACTGAAAAAACAAATTTATTGGAAGATTATGCTTCTGGTATAGGGATTGGAGACCATCATCTCCTGCATGATTAGCATTACCTTAGGAAATTTTAGGGATTAGATCCCTATGATGAAGACATAATTTATTTTTTGCTACTGCTTAAAAATGTACCATTACTGCACCTTAAAAACTGAATATGTTAATATCTTTTATTTATACACTTTGAAAACCGTGCTTTCCATATTTTGTATTAGGGCATATGAATATTATAAAGAGAGTTCCCTTCTAAAATCCTTACTCTGTGAGCGAGAATGGAAAGCCTTCTATAAATGTATCACATAAACATTAATTTAAATGGCCACATGTAATGCTACAAATGGATAGGAAGTCAATGGCAAACTCACCTGATATAGTCAGCTTTTCGCTAGGGGCCTAATGTTCAAAGCAGACAACACAGTAGTCCCTAGAACTGCAACTGTGTAGAAATGACATGTACCAAGACTAAAAGTAAAAAGCAAAAATACCGAGTTTTACATACAAAAACATGACATGCAATACATAAGTTTCTCAACATTGAAATGTTAAACACCAAGAAGGAAAAGTTATGGAATTATGGCAATTACAGGATCAATAGTAATGTTAATGATATGTAAATGAGAAAAAAATGGAAAATGGAATAATAATTTTCAAAACATCTCAATTTCTTTAGTATTGAGCTTGAGCACCACACATGGGAATACACATACTGATACCCCTTGGCATGTTTTCAATTAGGTTATTAAGGGGTTTCTAAGTGATAATTCTGCTACACTTAGTACACTTGTGCACATACGTCATTAGGATTTTGTAATTGCTGATCAATGATGTCCCTGATTTGCTCGATGGGAGACAATTTCGGAGATGCAGAAGACCATGGTAGTACGCCTAAGACACACAACACCGTGCAGGACGATTTGCATTTGGCACAGAAACCAGGATTGGCAAATTCCCCACTGGTGCCCTGTGCTCTTCACAGATGAAAGCAGGTTCACACTGAGCACATGTGACAGACGTGATGGAGTCTGTTGACACCGTGGAGAGCGATCTGCTGCCTGCAACATCCTTCAGCATGACCGGTTTGGCAGTGGGTCAGTAATGGTGTGGGGTGGCATTTCTTTGGAGGGCCGCACGGTGTTGGGCTGTGAGCACAACTCCCATCTGTGGACGTCGGGCACTCAGACCATTCTCATGGAGTCGGTTTCTAGCCATTTGTGCAGACACATGCACATTTGTGGCCTGCTGGAGGTCATTTTGCAGGGCTCTGGCAGTGCTCCTCCTGTTCCTCCTTGCGCAAAGGCTGAGGTAGCGGTCCTGCTACTGGGTTGTTGCCCTCCTACGACCCCCTCCATGTCTCCTGGTGTACTGGCCTGTCTCCTGGTAGCACCTCCAGCCTATGGACACTACACTGACAGATACAGCAGACCTTCTTGCCACAGCTCACAATGATGTGCCATCCTGGATGAGCTGCACTAACTGAGCCACTTGTGTGAGATGTAGAGTCCGTCTCATGCTACCACGAGTGTGAAAACACAACCAACATTAAAAAGTGACCAAAACAACAGCCAGAAAGCATTGGTACTGAGATGTGGTCTGTGGTCCCCACCTGCAGAACCACTCCTTTATATAGGGTGTCTTGATAATTGCCAATAATTTCCATCTGTTGGCTATTTCATTTGCACAACAGCAAGTGAAATTGATTGTCAAACAGTATTGCTTCCTAAGTGGTCAGTTTGATTTCACAGAAGTTTGATTTACTTGGAGTTTTATTCTGTTGTTTAAGGGTTCCCTTTATTTTTTCGAGCAGTGTATATTATCTATCTGCTATAAAAATGTACCTTAAACAAAAACCAAATAGGATATAATTTATTTTAGACTAGTTCTACATTTTTGCACCCGTATGGCAAATGCTACTTCCAGCCCAATCACATACCTAGTGCCTCAAACTGATGGATTTCCATATTCCTTTGTTGCTGCTAGTTAGGATAAATATTTTTTTCCAATGGCATATGTTACACAGTGCCTGCCTTTTCTACTTAAATAGTCCATTCATAAGCATCAATTAATCAACAGTATCTGTACATGAAGGGCTTTTGCATTTGAGCATTCTGCTTTGATAAATACTTCTGTTTCTTGTATTTGCTAATATTTTCTACCACTATTATTTCAATAATAAAATTAGATGTGACATCTATAAAGAGATTATATGCGCTTCTTGTCTATTCCGGTTTTCAATGGGTGATTGAAATCTGTTTTGGCCTTTGAATGGTTTGTTCACTTCAACAAATGGGACAGAGTAAGATACATTACCACAGCATCTACACTGGGACTAGCAATGGAATGGAAAATTGAAAGTGCATGGTTACACTTGACAGAGGGTCAGACCAGAGAGATCATTAATATCCATAGTTGGATGATTTGTGGTAAGATCTTTATTCGTGGTAAATTTTAAGGTTATGAGGTGTACTATTAGATGATGTAAAATAGCCGCAATAAAGTGCACTTATGAGGAACTTCTGGCCTTAGTACCCTAGATTCCTCTGAGACCATTTTCATTGCAATGTTCTTAAAGGCAGACTTGTCTCTTTGGCTGACATTGTGGCTCCACAGATTTCAGTAATCCAATAACGCACATGACCCCTAGTTATTAGCAGTCTTCCAATCAACTTCACTTAAAAATTCTCTTAGGAATAAGAAAGCCTCTTGACTGCAGATTTTGAGGTCCTCACCAGGATTATACAGGTCACTGTTATAGAATATGTGTCAGCGAATAGGTCTCTATTATCAGGTCAACTATACAAATAATTGTTGTAATTTATTCATTGTGAATGTGAACTCATCATATGAACTCAAAGTTGTAGATCAAACCATTTACATAAAGTACTCAAAGACCACATACTAATTTAAAATGGTGTCTGATTAATCATGTTAAACTGGATCTCATAAATAACTATAGTCAATTTATTGTGTTGTCAGTGATAGCAGAAGAAGGCAGTTACGTTTTTTAATGCATCCTGAAGAACACGTGAGAAGAATAATAATTTTAAAATATATTTTATTTAGTGCTTACAAGAAAATCAAAATAACTGTAATAGATGTAGAAAGCAACAAATCCAAGTATTACAGAGAAAATACATTGAATTTTGACTTATGAGGGTGCGTGTTCAGTCGTTTGCTGTCATTGGCCCACTGCGGCTGTATGATTATTAAAACAAAAGGAGATGAAAGTTGGAGGAGAAAGGATCAACCCACTGAGGATCGTATTTGAGTCAAATTTCCTGAAATTCGTGATTATACACAAATTGGGCTCACATATATTGGCCAATCTATGCGCTAAGTACCTTCTTTTTACTGTATTTTTCATAGCCATTTTGCAGATGAATATTTCATATATATTATATAGCGCTTTTTCCCATTTTCTATGGCAGAAATGCAGTTTCAATGTTCTAGAGTAATTATTCTTGGTAAATCATGGTGTAGCCTTTATCGTTTTTCAAGTTATATGCTTTTTTTGGTTGGCACCTGTTCACACTAGCTTGGATGTGCTGGTCTTTTTCTCTATTTGAATCAAACCCTTTTCGGACATGTGCTATCGCACTCCCATCAGCCACAGGTGATTTTAAGTAGTTAGCTGGTCCATTCCTGCCCCATAAATCGTAGGCTTTTTTGCCCAGGAGACATATCAGGACAGGGACCCAACTTTTGAAGGACGCCTTGATATGGCAGTTGGGCTCACATATATTGGGCAAGCTACACACTAAGTACCTTCTTTTCTTTACTGTATTTTCCATAGCAATTTTGCAGATGAATATTTCATATACAGTATACACTATATAGCGCTTTTTTCCTTTTTTCCCATTTTCTATGGCAGTAATGCAGTTTTAATGTTCTGGAGTAATCTAGAACATTGAAACTGTATTTTCCAAGCAATCACAAGCTTTCCAGTATTGGGATTCACACAAATTTATTCTCTGCGAATCAACATTTTTGGAAACGTAGTGAATGCTGACGAATTCAAATTTCAAAAGATCAGCTCATTTTTAATAAAACTGCATCTTCAGAAGGGTGGTTAAGAGATTGGAAGAGATCTTTTCTTGCCAAAAATGATAAAGAACTTATTTCCATGCTAGGGATTCTTTATCTTGATTCAATGAGACCTAACATGCTTTATTGGAAAAAGTGCAACATTTTCAAGCATATCTACAACATTCTTCCATTTATTATTTTTCAGAACTTAGTTTGTCAAGGTTTACACTTTGGTTCCAGTTCATCAAGACTGGTGATCCCCCCCCCCACACTTTTGATGAGGGGTGTGTTGCAGTCAGACACACCTGGTTGATTGGATATAGTATTATATCCCTCTTTGTGGCCCTCATACAGTTTAATGCCCCCTCTTTGGACACTATACAGTATAATGTCCCCCTCTGTGGCTCCCATACAGTATATTGATCCATATTGTTGCCCCCGGCAGTATAATGTCCCCTTCTGTGGCCCCATACAGTAAAAGGTATCTCATTTTGACATGTATACAATATAAAGTCCCCTGTGTGGCCACTATATAATGCCCCTCTTTATGTCCCCCATACAGTTTAATGTTCTCTTCTGTGGTCCTCACACAGGATGATGTCCACCTCAATGTCCCACATTTAGGCCTCAATGAACTCCATTTGAGCCCCCATATTTTGCTTCACATACAGTAAAATGTCCTTGTCTGTGGCCCTCATACAGCAAATGTCTCCTATTCTGGCTGTTGTACAATATAATGTATATAATATGAGGGCCTCATACACAGTATAATAATTACCTCTGTGGCCCCCATATAGTATAATGACACTCTTTGTGGCCCTCACACAGTTTAATGTTCCTCTCTGTAGACTTCACACAGTATAAAGTCCCCCTCTATTCTCCCATTTAGTATAATGTCCCCCTATGGGGCCCCCATTCCGGCCCCCATACAGGCAATATAATGTCCCCATCTGTGGACCCTATAAAGTATAATGGCTCCCATGCAACATAATATCTACAATTCTGGCCTCTACACAATATAATGTATATAATATGTAGCTCCATATACAATATAATGTCTGTCTCTGTAGCTCCATACAGAATGATGTCCCTCTTTAACGTCCCCATACAGTATAATGACCCACTCTGTGGCACACTTTACATTACAATAAAAATTAAAATGATAGCTTTTCACTGCCATGACATGCAGCTCCTTCTTCCTTCTCCTCCATAGTTTGGCACAAGTGACACAATGAAGTGACGTCACCTACTGTTGCTAGCCTCTAATAAGCTGGTAGCAAGTGCAAGTATTCTAGAGCATGGAGGCAGGGGTTCTTTGGTCTACAATAGTTTTCAATTGGATGTGCACCTGAGGATGCTTATCCGGCTAGAAGTAGCTTTTTTTACAACTAGCCTCTGGCACTATGGTCCCAGTTGCGGTCGAATAATCTGTGGAAGTGATCAGTACATTGTATCATTATTCTTTACATGTTTGATTGATCTTAAGTTGGAGTTATAGATGAGCTCCAATATCTTGTAATGACTGACCTGGTTACTATAAGGAAATGTTTAAGATTAGCTTACAGTTTAGGAAATAGAACCATACACAATAGGTGAAATGTATAATTGCATTTGTACTTGTCTTAAATGTGCACACCAAGATTAGTGTTTTAAGGGATTTTCTGCAACATATTGGTTTTTAACCCCTTAACGGCCGCCGATATGCCTTTTAATGGCAGTAGTTAAGGGTGCTTAAACCACAGCGCCGTTAATTAAAGGCACTGTGGAAAAAGTGTATAGCGACCCCCAGAGTCGGATTTTTTCGGTGTCTTGGCTGCTGGGGGTATCCGAGACCTCAGAGAACATGATTCGGGTCAGTTTTTCCTGACCCTGCTTTTGCGATCACTGTTATTAACAGTATAACGGTGACCGCAAAAAAAGCCTATTGTGCCATTTAATTTCTCTCTCCTCTGATGTGATCGCACAACACAGGAGAGAGAAATAGGGTCCCCGATCCCCCCCCGGTACCTCCCAGTGGTCCTCGGCCAGTGTTCATCCTCTCCATGGGTGCTGCCATCTTCTTCCAGGAAGAAAATGGAGGGTGCATGCGCATTGCGCCCACCGAGATCTGCGGGCTGGCAGATTTCATTCATTCATTGTACATTTTGATCACTGTGGTAAACCCTATCACAGTGATCAAAATAAAAAAAATAGTAAATAACCCCCCCCCCTTTATCACCCCCTTAGTTAGGGAAATATAATGAAATAAAGAAAATACATTTATTTTCATTTTTCCATTAGGGTTAGGGTTGGAATTACGGATAGGGTTAGGGTTGGGATTACGGTTAGGATTAGTGTTAGGGATTGGGAGTAGGGTTAGGGTTGGGATTAGGGCTAGGGTTGAGATTAGGTTTAGGGGTGTGTTGGTGTTAGGGTTGGAGCTAGAATTGAGGGGTTTCCACTATTTAGACACATCAGGGGGTCTCCAAACGCGACATGGCGCCACCATTGATTCCAGCCAATTTTACATTCAAAGTCAAGTGGTGCTCCCTCCCTTCTGAGCACAGACGTGTGCCCAAACAGTGGTTTACCACAACATATGGGGCATCAGCGTACGCAGGACAAATTGCACACCAACTTTAAGGGTCTAATTTCTCCTTTTACCCTTGGGAAAATAAAAAAATTGGGGGTTAAAAAATCACTTTTGTGGAAAAAAAATGATTTATAAACTTCTGTGAAGCACTCTGGAGTTCAACGTGCTCACCACACATCTAGATAAGCTCCTTGGGGGGTCTAGTTTCCAAAATGGGGTCAATTGTGGGGGGTTTCTACTGTTTAGGCTCATCAGGGGCACTTCAAACGCAACATGATGCTCGCAGAACATTCCATCAAAGTCTGCATTCCAAAATGGCGCTCCTTCCCTTCCGAGCTCTCCCATGCGCCCAAACAGTGGTTCCCCCCACATATGGGGTATCAGTGTACTCAGAACAAATTGCACAACTTTTGTGGTCCTATTTCTCCTGTTACCTTTGGGAAAATAAAAAATAGCGGGCTAAAAAAATCATTTTTGAGGAAAAAAAGATTTTTTATTTTCACGGCTCTACGTTATAAATTTCAGTAAAGTACTTGAGTGTTTAAAGTGCTCACCACACATCTAGATAAGCTCCTAGGGGGGGTATAGTTTCCAAAATTGGTTCACTTTTGGGGGGTTTCTACTGTTTAGCCACATCAGGGGCTCTCCCAACGCAACATGGCGTCCGATCTCAATTCCAGCCAATTCTGCATTGAAAAAGTCAAACAGCGCTCCTTCCGTTCCAAGCTCTGCAGTGCGCCTAAACAGTGGTTTACCCCCATATATGGTGTATCGGTTTATTCAGGAGAAATTGCACAACAAATTTTGTGGTTCGTTTTCCTTTTTACACTTGTGAAAATAAAAATTAGTTCTGAAGTAAAATGTTTGTAAAAAAAAAGTTAAATGTTAATTTTTTCCTCCCACATTGCTTCAGTTCCTGTGAAGCACGAAAAGGGTTATTAAACTTCTTGAATGTGGTTTTGAGTACTTTGAGAGGTGCAGTTTTTATAATGGTGTCATTTTTGGGTATTTTCTGTTATATTGATCTCTCAAAGTGACTTCAAATGTGATGTGGGCCCTAAAAAAATTGGTTTTGTAAATTTTTTTGTAAAAATGAGAAATTGCTGGTCAGCTTTTAACCCTTATAACTTCCTAACAAAAAAAAAATTTTGGTCCCAAAATTGTGCTGATGTAAAGCAAACATGTGGGAAATGTTATTTATTAAGTATTTTTTGTGACATATCCCTCTGATTTAAGGGCATAAAAATTAAAAGTTTGAAGATTGCAACATTTTAAAAACTTTCTCCATATATCCATTTTTTTCATAAATAAACGCAAGTCATATTGAAGAAATTGTACCACTAACACAAAGTAAAATATGTCACGAGAAAACAGTTTCAGAATCAGCGGGATCCGTTAAAGCGTTCCAGAGTTATAACCACATAAAGTGACAGTGGTCAGAATTGTAAAAATTGGCCTGGTCATTAAGCTGCAAATTGGCTCTGTCACTAAGGGTTTAATTTTATGAAAAGGTTGTGTTGATGTGAATTGCACTAAAATTTTAGGGTGCAACATTTGATAAATATGCAGTTGCAGATTTGAAGTCAGTAGTACATTAAAGTCGAGGCTCAAATTGCGCCTTGTTTTTTTAACTGTGGGCCAATGTCTATTTATTTTAAGATCTCTTGTTATATTTTATAGATGTGGACCAAATTGTTGATACCATTCTGGTAAAGTCTGGAAAACCCACAATGGTCACTGAAATAACTTGAATCTGGCATAAGTATCTTTTAATTTAAATTAACTGAATATCAACTACTGAAAATCAGATATTGGTTTTGAATTGTGGTTCAATAGAGAAATAATAATAAAAAAAACTAATGAAAATGACCTGGACAAACAATTTCTGTAACTCTCAATTACACTCACTGGCCACTTTATTAGGTACACCTGTCCAACTGTGTGTTAAGACTTAATTTCTAATCAGCCAATCACATGGCGGCAACTCAGTGCATTTAGGCATGTAGACATGGTCAAGACAATCTCCTGCAGTTCAAACCGTGCATCAGTATGGGGAAGAAAGGTGATTTGAGTGCCTTTGAACGTGGCATGATTGTTGGTGCCAGAAGGGCTGGTCTGAGTATTTCAGAAACTGCTGATCTACTGGGATTTTCACGCACAACCATCTCTAGGGTTTACAGAGAATGGTCCGAAAAAGAAAAAAAATCCAGTGAGCGGCAGTTCTGTGGCCGGAAATGCCTTGTTGATGCCAGAGGTCAGAGGAGAATGGGCATACTGGTTCGAGCTGATAGAAAGGCAACAGTGACTCAAATTGCCACCCGTTACAACCAAGGTAGGCAGAAGAGCATCTCTGAACGCACAGTGCGTCGAACTTTGAGGCAGATGGGCTACAGCAGCAGAAGACCACACTGGGTACCACTCCTCTCAGCTAAGAACAGGAAACTGAGGCTACAATTTGCACAAGCTCATCGAAATTGGACAGTAGAAGATTGGAAAAACGTTGCCTGGTCTGATGAGTCTCGATTTCTGCTGCGACATTCGGATGGTAGGGTCAGAATTTGGCGTAAACAACATGAAAGCATGGATCCATCCTGCCTTGTATCAACGGTTCAGGCTGGTGGTGGTGGTGTCATGGTGTGGGGAATTTTTTCTTGGCACTCTTTGGGCCCCTTGGTACCAATTGAGCATCGTTGCAACGCCACAGCCTACCTGAGTATTGTTGCTGACCATGTCCATCCCTTTATGACCACAATGTACCCAACATCTGATGGCTACTTTCAGCAGGATAATGCGCCATGTCATAAAGCTCGAATCATCTCAGATTGGTTTCTTGAACATGACAATGAGTTCACTGTACTCAAATGGCCTCCTCAGTCACCAGATCTCAATCCAATAGAGCATCTTTGGGATGTGGTGGAACGGGAGATTCGCATCAGGGATGTGCAGCCGACAAATCTGCACCAACTGTGTGATGCCATCATGTCAATATGGTCCAAAATCTCTGAGGAATGCTTCCAGCACCTTGTTGAATCTCTGCCACGAAGAATTGAGGCAGTTCTGAAGGCAAAAGGGGGTCCAACCCGTTACTAGCATGGTGTACCTAATAAAGTGGTCAGTGAGTGTAGATTTCTGCACCTGTCCACAGGTATTCATTGTGAACAAACTGCTTAGACTGTCTCAGCTTTGAAAGATGTCTTCTCCAGGCTCAGTAACGTAGCTACTGGGGGGCAGAGGTGGCCGATGCCCTGGGCTCCATCACATGAAGGGGCCCACCGAGAGTCACTGCCACTTCTGTGATGAGGAGATCAGCAAAATGCCTGTTCTGTCCTCACTAAATGAAGCAGAATTCATGTAGCTAACAGGCAGCTAAACCGCTATACCGGGGTCCTGTAAGGAGACTGTGGTTGAATCTGAGCTTTTATTGAACATGATGGTATATTGATGCGCGGTGAAACTACAAGCAAAACATATATATATACACACTCAGTCAATACAGGGTACATCAGGAATTCATATATACATAATACATTATAAATCAACACTAATTGCACTAATAGCTAACTAGGGTAAGGACTAATTAACCAGGCTAATATGAGACAGGAATTAGATACAGGAAGCATAAATATGTACCAGCTATGCTATCACAAGGGGAGAAGAGAAATGAGATGCTTCCTGAATGCAGGCTGAAGGAAAATGGAGAACTGGAGGGAAAGTGCCATAATCCTTTGCAAAAGGCTACCAGAATGCACTGCAAAACTTACCAGAATGCACTGCAATAGAGGAAAAAATACAAGCAAAGTGAAAGTAAAACTACACAATAGACTGCGGTTATGACTCTGGTCACTAGATGGAGCCAAAGACACTGAAAACATTAACAAGCAGATAATCAAGGATTATAAATCAGATGTTGGAGACAGAACACTCCCTGCCAGGCATCAAACGGATGTCACTATCCTTTTTCTCTGAAGACAACAATAGGACCAGTTCACTTACTGCAAATAAAAAAGTTCCAGAAAAAAGGGATTCAAATTTGCACTAAAAGCAATCAGCAGGTATACTCCAATATTACTTGCAAACAAAAAAGAAACTCGGGAGTATCAAACACCATATATAAATCATATTAAATTTATTGAATATATTCATGAATATTAATCACATAATACATTATAAAAAGTTATATAAAAACCTTGAAGATGTGAAGGACACAAGACATAAAGTCCAACACAGTTACAATAGTTATAGATCGGGAATACTGAGAGCATATAAAATATCTTGTAGCAACAATTGCTATTATAATATTTCACTAGTATCAGACGTGTAATGGAAACATCTATATGCCACTCTGGGTACACACATTCAGAATAGTACCACTATAATAATAAAACCCAAAAGAGCCTAGCAATAAAAATCCAATATTAGAAGGAGTCTCACCCGAATAGATCTTTGTAACTGGTCACACCAAAGCAGCCCAAATGCGCGTTTCGCGTGGGCTTCCTCAGCGGGCTGTGCGTCAGTCTGTGTGTTTGTTCCAATATATATATATATATACTATATATATCTCCCATACAGCTGTACCAATTCATGGTATAATGAGCGGCACATATAGATGACTCACACAGGGTCGGATTTAACATAACTCCCAGCCTCCAATAGAGTGCGCACATGACCACGCTGCTGCCATAGCAACCATCACCTCACACATACCACAGGCACAGGAACAATTGTTCCCACCCATAACATCATGAACATAGTGAGCAGTGCATGTAAATGACAAACTCAGGGCCGGATGTGACGTCCCTCTCGGCCTCCAGTGTGATGCGCGAGCACCCAAGCCACAACCATGGCAACCTGTCTTGTGCACTGCCACAGATGCTCTGCGTGGATTTGCAGCTGGTGACGGTGTGACATAGCAAAGTCAAAGCTGGGATTGTTCCTAATTGTCGCTTATTTGTGTACAAAGTCTACAAAAACAGAGAAGGGAGGGAATGGAACACTGTTTGTATTTGTACGTGGAACCATATGTGAGCCACCTCTCTTGTAGATTGTAGGGCAACTTTTGGACTATAGAGTTAACACCTTTGGCTGTGTCAAGGAATGCAAGTGCTTGTAGGGCACCCTCACATTTGGCAACTAGGACTTCCTTTAGCAGGTCACTTAGTTCTCTAAGTTTCTGGAAACCTTTGTTAGATATTTTAGGAAAGTCATTGATTCTTTTGAACAAGCCTCTCTCTATTACCTCTGCTGAGCCATAACACTCATCTAGCCTCTTTCAGATCTCTTTGAGGTCAATTTCAGGGGGGTGTATATTAACCCCTTCCTGACATCCGACGTACTATCCCGTCCATGGGACCCGGGCCCCTATGCCCATGGACGGGATAGTACGTCTACCGCGATCAGCGGCGCCCACGTGGTAAGCGCCGCTGATCGCGGCCGGGTGTCAGCTGACTATCACAGCTGACACCCGGCACAATGTGTCAGGGGCGGTCACGGACCGCCCCCGACACGTTAACCCCTTGCACACCGCGATCAAACATGATCGCGGTGTACCGGGAGTTAAAGGAAAGCATCGGCAGGGAGGGGGCTCCCTCCTTGCTTCCCTGAGCCCCCCACGGCAGCGCAATGTGCAGCGCTGCTGCGGGGGGCTCCTTTCCTCCAGGCCCCCGAATCCAAGATGGCAACGGGGGCCTTCGGGGGCCTGGAGGAAGCTGGCTTCCTCAGTGCCTGCAAAGCGCAGGCAAGAGGAAGTCTTCTTCAATGCCTGTGACAGATTGCTGATCTGTCACAGTGATCTGTGATGTGACAGATCAGCGATCTGTCACAGGACAGTGATGTCCCCCCTGGGACTATGTAATAAAGTAAAAAAAAAATAAAAAAAAGTGTAAAAATAATTTTAAAAAAATCGCCAAATAAATTAGTAAAAAAAAAAATATTCCCCAATAAATTCATTTTTTGAAAATAAAAAAAAAAACAAAACAATAAAAGTACACATATTAGGTATCGCCGCGTCCGTAACGACCCGCCCTATAAAACTGTCCCATTAGTTAACCCCTTTTCGCGAACCCCTTAAAAAATAAAAATAAAAAACGAAGCAAAAAATAATGATTTATTATCATACCGCCAAACAAAAAGTGTAATAACGCGCGATCAAAAAGACGCATGTAAATATCCAAGGTACCGCTGAAAACGTCATCTTGTCCCGCAAAAAACGAGCCACCACACACACATGACATAAATGAGGTATCGCTGTAACCGTACTGACCCGAAGAATAAAACCGCTTTATCAATTTTACCGTACGCGGAACGGTGTAAATGCACTCCCCCAAAAGAAATTCATGAAACGCTGGTTTTTGTTCATTCTGCATCCCAAAAATCGGAATAAAAAGCGATCAAAAATGTCACGTGCCCGAAAATGGTACCAATAAAAACGTCAACTCGTCCCGCAAAAAATAAGACCTAACATGACTCGGTGGGTCAAAATACGGAAAAATTATAGCTCTTAATATGTGGTGATGCAAAAACTATTTTTACAATAAAAAGCGTCTTTTAGCGTGCGACAGCTGCCAAAAATAAAAACCGCCATAAATAGTAAATCAAACCCCCCGTTATCACCCCCTTAGTTAGGGAAAAATAATAAAATAAAAAAAATGTATTTATTTCCATTTTCCCATTAGGGTTAGGGCTAGGGTTAGGGTTAGGGCTAGGGCTAGGGTTAGGGCTGAGATTAGTGTTAGGGGTGTGTTGGGGTTCGGGTTGGAGTTAGAATTGGGGGTTTCCACTGTTTGGGCACATCAGGGGCTCTCCAAATGCAACATTGCGTCTGATCTCAATTCCAGCCAATTCTGAGTTGAAAAAGTCATATGGTGCTCCTTCCCTTCCAAGCTCTGCCATGCGCCCAAACAGTGTTTTACCCCCACATGTAGGGTATCAGCCTACTCAGGACAAATTGCAAAACAATTTTTGGGGTCCAATTTCTCCTGTTACCCTTAGGAAAATAAAAAATTGGGGGCAAAAATATCATTATTTTCACGTCCGAGCGTTATAAACTTCTGTGAAGCACTTGGGGGTTCAAAGTGCTCACCACACATCTAGATAAGTTCCGTGGGGGGGTCTAGTGTCCAAAATGGGGTCAATTGTGGGGAGTTTCAATAGTTTAGGTACATCAGGGGCTCTCCAAACGCACATGACACCCGCAGACCATTCCATCAAAGTCTGCATTCCAAAATGGCACTGCTTCCCTTCCGAGCTCCGACGTGTGTCCATACAGTAGTTTTCTCCCACATGGTGTCAGCGTACTCATGACAAATTGGACAACAACTTTTGCGGTCCAATTTCTCCTGTTACCCTTGGGAAAATGAAAAAATTGGGGACTAATTGATCATGTTTGTGGAAAAAATATGATTTTTTTATTTTCATGCCCGGGCATTATAAACTTCTGTGAAGCCCTTGGGGGTTCAAAGTGCTCACCACACATCTAGATAAGTTCCTTAGGGGTTCTCGTTTCCAAAATGGGGTCATTTGTGGGTGTTTCCACTGTTTAGGTACATTAGGGGCTCGCCAAAGGCAACATGACACCCGCAGACCATTCCATCAATGTCTGCATTCCAAAACGTCACTACTTCCCTTCCGATCCCCGACGTGTGCCCATACAGTAGTTTTCTCCCACATATGGGGTATCAGCATACTCAGGACAAATTGGACAACAACTTTTGGGGTCCAATTTATCCTGTTACCCTTGGGAAAATAAAAAAAATGGTGACTAAAAGATCATGTTTGTGGAAAAAATACGAATTTTTTATTTTCACGCCCGGGCGTTATAAACTTCTGTGAAGCACTGGGGGGTTCAAAGTGCTCACCACACATCTAGATAAGTTCCTTGGGGGGGTCTAGTTTACAAAATGGTGTCATTTGTGGGGGGTTTCCACTGTTTAGGTACATCAGGGGTTTTCCAATCGCGACATGGTGTCCGATCTCAATTCCAGCCAAAAACGTCAAATGGCGCTGCTTCCCTTCCGAGCTCTGCCATGCGCCGAAATAGTGGTTTACCCCACATGTGGGGTATCAGCATACTCAGGACAAATTGCACAATAACTTTTAGGGTCCTGTTACCCTTGGGAAAATAAAAATTGGGGTGAAAAGATCATTTTTGTGGAAAAAATGATTTTTTAATTGTACCGCTGTACGTTATAAACTTCTGTAAAGCCCTTGTGGGTTCAAAGTTCTCACCACATATCTAGATAAGTTCCTTGGGGGGTCTAGTTTCCAAAATGGGTCACTTGAAGGGGTTTTCCACTGTTTAGGTACATCAGGGACTCTCCAAACGTGACAAGGCGTCCGATCTGAATTCCAGCCAATTTTGCATTGAAAAAGTCAAACGGCGCTCCTTCCATTCTGAGCTCTGCCATGCGCCGAAACAGTCGTTCCCCCCACAAATCAGGTATCAGCGTACTCAGGACAAATTGCACAATAACTTTTGCAGTCCAATTTCTCCTGTTACCCTTGGTAAAATAAAAAAAATTGAACCTGAAGTATTTTTTTTGTGAAAAAAAGTTAGATGTTCATTTTTTTTTAAATATTCAAAAAAATTCCTGTGACGCACCTAAAGGGTTAATAAACTTCTTGAATGTGGTTTTGAGCACCTTAAGGGGTGCAGTTTTTAGAATGGTGTCACTTTTGGGTATTTTCTATCATATAGACCCCTCAAAGTGGCTTCAAATGTGATGTGGTCCTAAAAATAAAATGGTGTTGTAAAAATGAGAAATCGCTTTTAACCCTTATAACTTCCTAACAAAAAAAAATGTTGGTTCCAAAATTGTGCTGATGTAAAGTAAACATGTGGGAAATGTTAGTTATCAAGTTTTTTGTGTGCCGTATCTCTGTGATTTAAGGGCATAAAAATTCAAAGTTGGAAAATTGCGAAATTTTCAAAATTTTTGCCAAATTTCCGCTTTTTTCACAAATAAACGCAAGTTATTTGAATGAAATTTTACCACTAACATGAAGTACAATATGTCACGAGAAAACAATGTCAGAATCACCGGGATCCATAGAAGCGTTCCAGAGTTATGACCTCATAAAGGTACAGTGGTCAGAATTTTAAAAATTGGCCCGGTCATGAACGTGCAAACCACCCTTGGGGGTGAAGGGGTTAATGTCTCTGATCCTTACTGCGTGTTTGACTGACTCTTCTCCCAGGTATTTGACTAAGAGGTCTATCTCTTCCCTGTGTTGTAGCCCAAAGTGTCTAGTGGTGTTTTGGAAGGAAGCTTTCCAAGCTCTGTAACCTTCAGATTGGTCAGTGAATTTCATGAGTCCCTTGGCAACCAGATCACGTCGTGTGAAGAACTTAGCAAATTTAATTGTGAACCTGTTGTCAGCTGAGTATACTGGTGATGGGTCACCCTGATAGTGATGTGAGGTACGTTCATACCTGTTATTATCCGCAGGGTGGCGCCAGCCGATGTCATAGTGCTTTGGTCTGACGTGCGGTGTGTCAGCAAGGTGATTCACGTTAGTTACCTGGTGAGAGGCAAGGTAGTCATTAGCAGAATTGTTTTGCTCCACGTTTTCCTGGAGCTGAGCCTCATGATGACTCTCACTCGATTCACTGGATGTGTCGTGTTCTTGGTTATAGTTTGAATCAGGAAGTTCATTAACATACTGAGATGTGCGTTGTGGTGAATCTTGCAGTGGCAATTCCAGACTTGAAGTACTGCTTCGGCTATGCAGCTCAGGGTTTTGCGCGGCTTCTAGCGATTCTGCCTCAGCTTCTCTTTTTGCTGCTAGGCATGTCTACTTTACGTCAGCACAATTTTGTATACATAACTTTTAATATTAGCAATCAAAGTATTTGTCACCTAATTAGTTAACTTTTGTTAAGCCTAAATTGGTGTTATCTGATAGCAGCTCATGAAGGGAGAAGTACACCCCTAGTGAAAAGAATTTAATAACACCCATTTGCATTTAACTTAAGGTAACTCATTAGGTGCAATACTTTGATTGCTAAATTTTCTGCAATAGACAGGCAAAATTAAAAAAAACAAACAAAAACATTTTATGTCACTCTATGGCCACTATTGCATCATGTGTCTAGTTCAACATAAAAAATTTCGTGAAAGTTCATCTTTGACATTTTCGTAACTTGTATTTGGATTATGCAGAGGATCCGCACATGAGATAAAATAAAAAAAACACGGATGCTTTTTCCTTAGGCAAGACCTGGCAATTTTGAGCAGGTTTAAATGATCATCCCGCAGCTGTAAGCTAAGAGATAACAAGAGCCATATGAAAACCAGGTGGTCGTGGCAACAGAAGGAGAGGGACATCGGGCAAGCATGCTGATATGTTTTGCGACTTTAATTAGCAAAAATTTTTTTTGGGGGGGCAGAATACAGTGTTCTCTACAATAATTTCATAAAGCTAATGATAGGAAAACAGTCCCTGGAGGGAACTTTGTGCTCTTTGCTCAGTTTACCAGTATGTCTTTGCAGTGTGGGAAGAAACCAAAGTACTAGGAAGAAATCAACGCAAACACGGCGAGAACATACAAATTCCTTGCAGATGTTGTACTTTGATTTGAACCGAAGACCCCAGCGCTACAAAGCAACAGTGGTAACCACTGAGCCACCATGCTGCCCATATATTTACAAATTCTATATTAATGTGAGGGCTTCAAAGCAACCTAAAATATGCAGCTAAACAGTGAGTGAGACAGCTTGGGTGGAATAAAACAGAAAGTGTTAGCAGATTAATGCCAGAAGGGCATACATTTGATTGGGGCAGGGAGCAAAGGGGCTCATGGGACAATGTCTTGGCACTGAGCTAAGGAACTGGACATGTGTTTTTGCTTTTAATGACTAAATATGCCTGTGATAGTGAGAGCATTTTCTGGCAGTGATGGAGTTTAGTTGAGAAATTTAATTTGTAATCACAATGTCTCCTTTTCCTACTTGTAATGTTTCAAAACTGGAAGGGAAGGAGATGGAGGAATGTAAACATGGCTGAAAAGTGCAGTTAACATTGATCTCTCGGGATGTCTCCTCCTTCACCCAACATCTGATATCTTTTGCCCACACAATCTCTCCTGATGATAGAAAAATTATCTGATAGGAGCCCAAGAGGTAGCAGCTCTGAGTGTCATGCATCTAATGTAAATCAGTCAAATCCTCATGAAAAACGTCAGAATGCATAAATAATTACAATTAATAGGACTGATTTACTAAAGCTGTCTTTTACATAGTGCAAACTTAAGGTACTGTCACACTTAGCGATGCATCAGCGATCCTGAGCAGCGATATGACGCGGTCAGGATCGCTGGTACATCGCTAAGTGGTCGCTAGTGAGCTGCCACACAGTCAGATCTCACCAGTGACATAGCAGCGGTCGGGGGTCGTTACTTACCTGTCAGACGAGGCGATCCTGACGTCCTCCTGCCCGCGTCCACGCGTCGCTCGTCGGCGCCACAGGAAGCCCAGCGGGAAGCTTACAGCGAGAAACGGTCCAGGACGTTCTCGTGCGATCAGCGATAATCAGCGGGGGAGCCGGTCGGAGGTAAGTATCAGACATAGCGATATCGCTAGCAATATCGCTATGTCACAAAATCAGTGACGTCACAGCGATATTGCAAGCGATATCGCTTAGTGTGACAGGCCCTTTAGATGAGACCTTTTCTAAAATCTGGCTAATCTAACTTTACACCATCAGTTAATTGGCTCATTTTGTTCAATTAAGTTACAACGAATTGAAACACAATTTAGGATCAATTTTAGTAACAAACGCAATTTATGCTATACCACATCTTCTGATTGTTCTCCAATGGGTTACATTTCTTGTTGAGCATGCCAAAAATGTGTATAAAACAGTTAAAGAAAATCTGTTATGTAAATAAAATGCTTTTAACCTGCAGATATGGGGTTAACATCTGCATGTTAATAGTGTTCTGAATGTGTCTGGACCGGAACAGAGAGCCCTGCTGTCGGAAGGAAATAGACTTCATTCCGTCCGGCAACCCCGGGATTTCTGTCATTGAGGTGGGCCGGTGAAGCTTCAGCCCCTCCGTACATAGTGAGCGGCGGCTGTAACAGCTCCCAGGTGCTGACTGACAGCCAACTCATCAAAGGTAAGATGGCTTTAAGGTGCAATGATACACTGCACTGATGTAGGTAAAATTCAAGGAGCTTTATTGGTGCCTACGCGTTTCCTGAGCTGTCCCAGCTCACTTCATCAGGGCAACGATGCCCAATAAAGCTACTTGAATTTTACCTACAGCATTATTATCATTGCACCTTAACCCCTTCACCCCCCAAGGGTGGTTTGCACGTTCATGACCGGGCCAATTTTTACAATTCTGACCACTGTACCTTTATGAGGTCATAACTCTGGAACGCTTCCATGGATCCCGGTGATTCTGACATTGTTTTCTCGTGACATATTGTACTTCATGTTAGTGGTAAAATTTCATTCAAATAACTTGCATTTATTTGTGAAAAAAAACGGAAATTTGGCAAAAATTTTGAAAATTTCGCAATTTTCCAACTTTGAATTTTTATGCCCTTAAATCACAGAGATACGGCACACAAAAAACTTGATAACTAACATTTCCCACATGTTTACTTTACATCAGCACAATATTGGAACCAAAATTTTTTTTTGTTAGGAAGTTATAAGGGTTAAAAGTTGACCAGCGATTTCTCATTTTTGCAACACCATTTTATTTTTAGGACCACATCACATTTGAAGCCACTTTGAGGGGTCTATATGATAGAAAATACCCAAAAGTGACACCATTCTAAAAACTGCACCCCTTAAGGTGCACAAAACCACATTCAAGAAGTTTATTAACCCTTTAGGTGCGTCACAGGAATTTTTTTGAATATTTAAAAAAAAATGAACATTAACTTTTTTTCACAAAAAAAATACTTCAGGTTCAATTTTTTTTATTTTACCAAGGGTAACAGGAGAAATTGGACTGCAAAAGTTATTGTGCAATTTGTCCTGAGTACGCTGATACCTGATTTGGTGGGAGGAACGACTGTTTCGGCGCATGGCAGAGCTCAGAATGGAAGGAGCGCCGTTTGACTTTTTCAATGCAAAATTGGCTGGAATTCAGATCGGACGCCATGTCACGTTTGGAGAGTCCCTGATGTACCTAAACAGTGGAAACCCCCTACAAGTGACCCCATTTTGGAAACTAGACCCCCCAAGGAACTTATCTAGATATGTGGTGAGAACTTTGAACCCACAAGGGCTTTACAGAAGTTTATAACGTACAGCGGTACAATTAAAAAATCATATTTTTTCCACAAAAATGATCTTTTCACCCCAATTTTTATTTTCCCAAGGGTAACAGGACCCTAAAAGTTATTGTGCAATTTGTCCTGAGTACGCTGATACCCCACATGTGGGGGTAAACCACTATTTGGGCGCATGGCAGAGCTCGGAAGGGAAGCAGCGCCATTTGACGTTTTTGGCTGGAATTGAGATCAGACACCATGTCGCGATTGGAAAACCCCTGATGTACCAAAACAGTGGAAACCCCCCACAAATGACACCATTTTGGAAACTAGACCCCCTAAGGAACTTATCTAGATGTGTGGTGAGAACTTTGAACCCCCAAGGGCTTCACAGAAGTTTATAACATAAAGCCGTACAATTAAAAAATCATATTTTTTCCACAAAAATGATCTTTTCACCCTCAATTCTTATTTTTCCAAGGGTAACAGCACCCTAAAAGTTATTGTGCAATTTGTCCTGAGTACGCTGTACCCCACATGTGGGGGTAAACCACTATTTGGGCGCATGGCAGAGCTCGGAAGGGAAGCAGCGCCATTTGACGTTTTTGGCTGGAATTGAGATCGGACACCATGTCGCGATTGGAAAACCCCTGATGTACCTAAACAGTGGAAACCCCCCACAAATGACTCCATTTTGGAAACTAGACCCCCCAAGGAACTTATCTAGATGTGTGGTGAGCACTTTGAACCCCCCAGTGCTTCACAGAAGTTTATAGCGCCCGGGCGTGAAAATAAAAAATTCGTATTTTTTCCACAAACATGATCAATTAGTCCCCAATTTTTTTATTTTCCCAAGGGTAACAGGAGAAATTGAACTCCAAAAGTTGTTGTCCAATTTGTCCTGAGTATGCTGACACCCCATATGTGGGAGAAAACTACTGTATGGACACACGTCAGGGCTCGGAAGGGAAGTAGTGAAGTTTTGGAATGCAGACATTGATGGAATGGTCTGCGGGTGTCATGTTGCCTTTGGAGAGCCCCTAATGTACCTAAACAGTGGAAACCCCCCACAAATGACCCCATTTTGAAAACTAGACCCCCCAAGGAACTTATCTAGATGTGAGGTGAGCACTTTGAACCCCCAAGGGCTTCACAGAAGTTTATAATGCCAGGGCATGAAAATAAAAAATCGTATTTTTTCCACAAACATGATCAATTAGTCCCAAATTTTTTTATTTTCCCAAGGGTAACAGGAGAAATTGAACCGCAAAAGTTGTTGTCCAATTTGTCCTGAGTACGCTGACACTCCACATGTGGGAGAAAACTACTGTATGGACACACGTCGGGGCTCGGAAGGGAAGCAGTGATGTTTTGGAATGCAGACTTTGAGGGAATGTTCTGCGGGTGTCATGTTGCCTTTGGAGAGCCCCTAATGTACCTAAACAGTGGAAACCCCCCACAAATGACCCCATTTTGAAAACTAGACCCCCCAAGGAACTTATCTAGATGTGAGGTGAGCACTTTGAACCCCCAAGGGCTTCACAGAAGTTTATAATGCCAGGGCATGAAAATAAAAAAATCGTATTTTTTCCACAAACATGATCAATTAGTCCCCAATTTTTTCATTTTCCCAAGGGTAACAGGAGAAATTGGACCCCAAAAGTTGTTGTCCAATTTGTCATGAGTACGCTGACACCCCATATGTGGGAGAAAACTACTGTATGGACACACGTCGGGGCTCGGAAGGGAAGCAGTGACGTTTTGGAATGCAGACTTTGATGGAATGGTCTGCGGGTGTCATGTGCGTTTGGAGAGCCCCTGATGTACCTAAACTATTGAAACTCCCCACAAGTGACCCCATTTTGGACACTAGACCCCCCACGGAACTTATCTAGATGTGTGGTGAGCACTTTGAACCCCCAAGTGCTTCACAGAAGTTTATAACGCTCGGACGTGAAAATAAAAAAATCATTTTTTTCCACAAAAATGATATTTTTGCCCCCAATTTTTTATTTTCCTAAGGGTAATAGGAGAAATTGGACCCCAAAAATTGTTTTGCAATTTGTCCTGAGTAGGTTGATACCCTACATGTGGGGTAAAACACTGTTTGGGCGCATGGCAGAGCTTGGAAGGGAAGGAGCACCATTTGACTTTTTCAACTCAGAATTGGCAGGAATTGAGATCAGACGCAATGTTGCATTTGGAGAGCCCCTGATGTGCCCAAACAGTGGAAACCCCCAATTCTAACTCCAACCCGAACCCCAACACACTCCTAACCCTAATCTCAGCCCTAACCCTAACCCTAACCCTAACCCTAACCCTAGCCCTAACCCTACCCTAACCCTAACCCTAACCCTAATGGAAAAATGGAAATAAATACTTTTTTTATTTTATTATTTTTCCCTAACTAAGGGGGTGATAACGGGGGGTTTGATTTACTATTTATGGCGGTTTTTATGTTTGGCAGCTGTCGCACGCTAAAAGACGCTTTTTATTGTAAAAATAGTTTTTGCATCACCACATATTGAGAGCTATAATTTTTCCGTATTTTCACCCACCGAGTCATGTGAGGTCTTATTTTTTGCGGGACGAGTTGACGTTTTTATTGGTACCATTTTCGGGCACGTGACATTTTTTGATCGCTTTTTATTCCGATTTTGGGGACGCAGAATGAACAAAAACCAGCGTTTCATGAATTTCTTTTGGGGGAGTGCGTTTACACCATTCCGCGTGTGGTAAAATTGATGAAGCGGTTTTATTCTTCGGGTCAGTACGGATACAGCGATACCTCATTTAGGTCATTTTTTTATGTTTTGTCGGTTTTATGCAATGAAAACTATTTTATATAAAAAATAATTATTTTTGCATCGCTTTATTCTGCGAGCTATAACTTTTTTATTTTTTTGCTGATGATGCTGTGTGGCAGCTCGTTTTTTGCGGGACAAGATGACGTTTTCAGCGGTACCATGGATATTTATATGCGTCTTTTTGATTGCGCGTTATTACACTTTTTGTTTGGCGGTATGATAATAAATCATTATTTTTTGCTTCGTTTTTTATTTTTATTTTTTAAGGGGTTCGCTAAAGGGGTTAACTAATGGAACAGTTTTATAGGGCGGGTCGTTACGGACGCAGCAATACCTAATATGTGTACTTTTATTGTTTTGTTTTTTTTATTTCCAAAAAATGGATTTATTTGGGGGAATATTTTTTTTTTTTTCTAATTTATTTGGCGATTTTTTTTAAATTATTTTTACACTTTTTTTTAATTTTTTTTTAACTTTATTACATAGTCCCAGGTGGGACATCACTGTCCTGTGACAGATCGCTGATCTGTCACATCACAGATCACTGTGACAGAGCAGCAATCTGTCACAGGCATTGAAGAAGACTTCCTCTTGCCTGCGCTTTGCAGGCACTGAGGAAGCCAGCTTCCTGCAGGCCCCCGAAGGCCCCCGTCGCCATCTTGGATTCGGGGGCCTGTAGGAAAGGAGCCCCCCGCAGCAGCGCTGCACATTGTGCTGCCGTGGGGGGCTCAGGGAAGCACGGAGGGAGCCCCCTCCCTGCCGATGCTTCCTTTTAACCCCCGGTACACCGCGATCGTGTTTGGTCGCGGTGTGCAAGGGGTTAACGTGTCGGGGGCGGTCCGTGACCGCCCCTGACACATTGTGCCGGGTGTCAGCTGTGATAATCAGCTGACACCCGGCCGCGATCAGCGGCGCTCACCACGTGGGCGCCGCTGATCTCGGTAGACGTACTATCCTGTCCATGGCCATAGGGGCCCGGGTCCCATGGACGGGATAGTACGTCTGATGTCAGAAAGGGGTTAAAGCCATCTTATCTTACAAGTCCTTGGACCCTGTGCAGACTGCAGCAGCTGTTTCATGCGTTTGTAGGTGTTGTGACCGAAGTTTCACAACCCTATCAGGTGAGTCTCTCCTTGCCTCACCATTACAATTGTGTTTTAAAGGTTTCACACAGTGGATGCGCCCTGTTTTGTTTCTTTTAACTCATCAAAGGGACAGTGTATGGGTCATATTTTGTGCAGGTGTAAGCAGGTTGCGGGATGACAGTGACAGACAGGAGGCAGAGCAAGGGAAAACAATTTTTAATGAACAGGGAATACTCCATGCAGGGAGTTAATGGGTTAAACAGGGGAATAAACAGCCTAATTGCAAAAGGATATGCAGAGTTCAGAAATAACGGATGAGGTAATGGCAGTTTTTGTGAAACACTGGTGTCAGAAGTTCCTCAGACTGTGACTCCTGCTGGGAAGTCAATGGCACCGGCAATGGCTGTCGCTGTGTCTTTTCCAATGGGGTCCTGTGGGCATCAAGGCTTCATCTTCTGGTGGCAGCGGTCGGTCTCCAGTACCTTCTCCTGAGCCTAGTCCATATGCTGCAGTGGCTGACAAGGATATGAGCCACAGTACTGTACAAGCCCAACGTGGCTCAGAAAATATCAACTGGCAAAACTCAGGGCACAAGTGTCAATCCCGTACTTGGTCCCTCTAATGTGGCATGTGCGCTGTACTCACAGGCCCAAAGCATTTGGCATCTTGTTTCCTGTAGTCACTGGCACACTGCACCTCTCTCTGTAGTCACCGGGAAACTGCACCTCTCTCTGTAGTCACTGGGCACACAGCATCTCTCTATAGTCACCGGGCGCACAGCACCTCTCTCTGTCTGGTCCCCGCTGTTGGTGGTGGGAGACGGCGAACACTGGCCTGCATGCTGCTGATGCTCCCAGTACAGAATACTCCTCTACATGGCTGCTGCTGGTCACACAGCACCTCTCAGTGCTGCAGTCCCTCTGCAAATGGCAAGGGACCCTTTCAGTGTGGACTGTCATGGCGCCAGTGCTCTGGAGAGGGGAAGCGGAGCGCACCGGCTCACCTGACTGTGCGCTGCCCTCTATTCGCGCCAAACTGTCCTGAGGAGTGCGCTTCCTCCTTTTATCTTCCCGCCCCCCTTGGTCAGGTGGAAGATCTGCCTCCCTAGAGCTTCCCTCAGGCAACAGTGGAAGGTTTGCCTCGCTAAAGCTTCCCCCAGGCAACATGGGATGCAGTCTTTCTAGTTCCGGACCTGGCACGCATGTACCCGCGGTCTCATCGTACCCTTACACAGGCAACACAATTATATATACATACTCACATCATAGGGCTGATATTTTTACTCAAGAGCAGTATAATCATGGACTGGAGAAGATGGAAGACTGCAGAGATTGTGTGGCAGTGAAAAGTCATCATGGCATCTGGACAAGATGAAGAAAAAACTCCAGTCAGAGAAGATGTAATCTCTAATGTAACTACATGTAAATGTCTACTTTTTTATATTAGCTAATTTTTATCAATAATGTGTTTCCTGTATGGTCTACACTCTACAGTATGATGATGACTGATAACAACAACTCCCAGTATCTCCTTACCACTTTTTAAAAACATACTAGGAGTTGTAGGTTTATGCAATACAAATGTATATGGGGCTGACCTGACATTGCAATTTATGTACCATGTAATTGATGATGGTTTTGGTGCTGAATTCATATACAAATGGTAGGCTGGCTGATGTATTAATGTACTGATGGTGGTTCAAGTTATGTATTCATATGCTGATGGTGGTTCTAATTATTTATTCATGAACTGATGGTGGTTCTGGTGATTTATTCATTTACTGATGGAGGTTCTGTTGATGTACAGGGTGGGCCATTTATATGGATACACCTAAATAAAATGGGAATGATTGGTGACCCAGATCGGCGCGCTGAATTTGCAGAATGGGCAAAACGAAAATTGGAACAGGACCCTCAGTTTACACAGAACATTATGTTCAGTGATGAGGCAAAATTTTTGGGTGGGTCATTTATATGGATACACCTAAATAAAATGGGAATGGTGACAGTTTTCTTACATTGACATCTGTTGCAATGACCCGGGTACTGCGTTCACCAGACATCAACAAAATTTCTATCCGCTCCTCACGTGTAATCTCTGCGACATGTCAATGGCAGTAAACAAAGAGAAACTTGTAAATAACTCATGAAATATTAAAGTTACGCTAAAACCAAGCACACCATTGTTTTTCTTGTGAAATTCTCAATACTTTTGATGTGTCACATGACCATCTTCCCATTGAAAAAAGATAAAGTTGGATCCAAAATGGCTGACTTCAAAATGGCCACCATGGTCACCACCCATCTTGAAAAGTTTCCCCCCCATACACTGATGTGTCACAAATAGGAAGTTGATATTGCCAACCATTCGGTCACGGACTGCGGCCGCGGATGCGGCCTAGCAGGTGCCTGCATGCTGACGGCGAGGGGGCAGGCGTCCCCCGGGGATGCAATATGGACCCTCTCTACCACAGAGGGGGACCCGAACCTACCCAAACTAGGGAAGGGCAGCGACCGGGATACTGTGGCTGCTGAGCATGTGGACAAAGAGAAGACACGTAGGACTTGATAACACCGCACAACTTCAGGTATAAAGAAAGTAAAGTTTACTAAAGTAAAGTCACACAATACATAGACAAAACAGGGCTATGCCAGGCTCCCGATTCCACACCTCCCAGAACGGTACCACCCAGTGGACTCCAAGGCACCAACGGATCACTGAGGCACACATAGGTGGGACATTGGGACGCAGGCAGGACATAAGGGAACATGAGGACATCGGGACACAAGCTGGACATCAGTACACAGGCTGGACATCAGGACATCAGTGCACAGGCTGGACATCAGGACATAGGCAGGACATCAGGATCACCCACAGGACATCAGAGTCACCGGCAGACATCAGACAGGAGTCGTTCGGTTCCGGACATCCGACACGACCTACAGGCACCAATGCAGTCATCAAGCTCCAGGCTCCAGGCAGGGGTCATCAGGTTCCAGACTGTGGTCGTGAGGCTCCGGGCATCGGACCTAGGTAGGAACTCAAGCGTGATAATGCTAGAATCGTAGGATTGCTGGGCCTGTATGGATCTTGCACCACATGGTAGTCAGAGCACAGGGTTGTAGATGCTCAGCAGGAACACAGGTTATAAAAAGACTCAGTCACTGGGTGCGAGGCTCCAAACACAGAGGGATTCCAGAAACATAACAGCAGACACAGTTCAGACAGGGTCAGGTACAGGATCAAGGATTCAGGCCTAGATATACCGCCTCCAGGGCAGGGCGCAGGAACAGGACAAAGCAGGAATCAAGGCAGGGACTTTGGTACCAAAACATAGACAGGAGAGGTGCAGGGACACAGACACAAAACACACATAGCAAGGTTCAGGAGCTTTGTGAGTAGCTCTGGCCACGCCAAGCAGGGAAGAGGAAGTTTATATAGGAGCTGCTCCTCAGCAATTGGCTGGGGACAGCATTTCAAGTACACACACTAACCCTGATAAAAGCAGGGGAGATGTGGCCACGCACGTCCTAAGCACACACAGAAACCACTACAGCACAATCAGTGCAGGAACTGAGACTTAGAGCACCTGGCAGCGTCTGCAAGCATAGACACACGTGGAAAGTCATGCACCAGCTGCAAATGACCTCGCAACCCGCGGACAGCTTCCACAGCGGCAACCAGGGACCGCACATGCGGATGGTCAAGCAGCAGAGCAAAGACCTAGCAACACATGTGCACCTACGCAGCAGAGCAAGGAACTGAGCAGGCTCCATACAGGTAACAGCCAGCATTATCCCAGCTCAATTAGGGGGAAAGGAGCAAAGGGTTAAAAGCAAAGACATGCATTGTCACACCGACAACCAAGTACAAACCAGACAGAACGGCGTGACACATTCCCATTTTATTTAGGTATATCCATATAAATGGCCCACCCTGTATTCATTTACTGATGGTGGTTCTGGTGATGTCATATACTGATGGCGGTTCTGGTGATGTACTTCTGTTCTCATGTCAGTTCTAGTCATATATTTCTTTACTGTTCTATCTGTCCAGTGCCATGTAACCTATTCTGTGAGGAGACATATACATAAACTAATCTGTCTCCTCTAAAATAAGGAGAATCAGACTGTAATAATGAATGGTGCTATACATGAAAGAGAACACTATGTAATAAGAGATGGCACTATTTTAAATAAATGAGGACACTATGTTATAAATGTGATGAACACTAGGGGGAGTAAGGAGGGGGGCAGCAATCTAGAGTCAGAGCATGCGGCCGCAGCTGAGGGCAAGCCACACGAGAGCAGGACCTGAGACATGTGACAGCCAGGGGAGTGGCCAGAGGTCGAGCTAACTCCCGTACAGGAGAGAAAAAGAAAGTGGGAGCCAGTGGAGCTGGGAGGAAGGTCAGACAAGCCGAGATTAGTAACCGGAAGGTAACGCAGGATCCTAGGGATGAGACATATGGTAGATGCAATATAAGCCGAAGTCAGAAACCAGAGAGGAATGTGGTAACCAGGGGTGTAGGCAGGAGGGAAGTCAGAGAACGTAGCCAAAGGGCAGAATTGGAGATATAACAGCAGTACAGAATCACCAAGCAGACACAAAACGTGGGACAAGCTGAACCATACACAGAACAAGCACACAGAGGAACAAATGGTATACACCAGAGTCACTAGGTCATCTGCTCAGCCGAGAACAGAAGTATCACTGACAAAGATCCCAGCACCAGAGCGAGTACAAATAGCCCTACCCAAACAAAAGGGAGGCCATGCAGAGTTAACCCCAACAAACCCAGGATGGAGAAGGAAATCCCACAAAAAAAATCTATATATGTATTCTATCTATTCTAGTTTAACCTGTCAGTGTGATTTTAGAGCATAGCACACTGAATTGCCGGCTTTTCTAAAGGACACCGGTGCGTATTTCTTGCAAGTCACACGCATGGTCTGTGTGTAATCCGCTTTTCTTTTTCTCGCCCCCATAGACTTGCATTGGGGAGTCTCAGCTGTAATAGGGTGAAAATCGCAGCATGCTGTGATTTCCTCCGCACGTGTAATACGGGCGAGAAAAAAACGCGTCAGGGGAGCTGCCCCATAGATTAACATTGGTCCGAGTACTATGCGATTTTTTTCTCGCATAGCATTCATCCGTATTTCTCTCTAGTGTGACTCCGGCCTAATAAAAAAAGACAGTGTGGCAGCCACAGCTAATAAGGACAGTCAGTGGTGAATAGAGTTCATAAAAATGGACAGTGTTGAGGCAATATTGTGTAGCACAGAACAGTGTGGAGTCCATGTGCCATAAGGCTATGTGCACACGGTGCGGATTCACCCGCGGATTTTGCACAATCCGCAGGTCAAAAGACCTGCAGTTTACCTGCGGATTACCCTGCGGTTTTACCCTGCGGTTTATCACCTCCACAATGGAGGAAATGGCAAACCGCAGCAGAATCCGCAGAAAAGAATAACATGTCAATTCTTTCTGCAGATTTGAAACCGCAGCAAAAACCATGCGGATAAATTTGCACCGTCTGCACAGCGGTTTCAATTTTCCATAGGCTAGAATGGTACTGTACATCACCTGCAGTTCTGCTGCGGATCCGAAGGGCCAAATCCGCTGCGGATCCGCAGCAGAATCCGCACCGTGTGCACATAGGGACATATTTTGCGTATTTTTTGACAGTGTCCTTCCTAATAATAATGTTGAACTTTACACCATTATTTGTGTTATCTACAATTGAAACAAAGCAATTGTTTTTCATAATTGCTTCGTTTTGTGTCTGAAAAGTACATCGATTTTCAAAAAAAGCCTTTTTTATTTATTTATTTATTTTTTTGCACACCACTAAATTGAAAAAGCGCTGTTACAGACAGAATTATACTCTTAATATTATTTCTCCCAAAATAACAGGTCAGTATGACCTGCCTGTGTTGTAACATGTATTAAGGGTGGAAAATATCACAAAAAACAAACATTGCCAATGCTCAATTAAATGCACCTGATAAAACAAAATTGTGTTCTCGGATTCCATACTGTCAGCCGGACTTTGCATTACTGTGGATATTACTCTTGAACAAATTCTGAAATGTATCAGCTTATCTTAAAGGGAATCTGTCAGTAGGATGAACCCTCCTAAGCCATCTTTATGGTCATGTAGGTCATAAAAAATTGAATAAAACAATATCTTGATATCTGCAACCCGATGTTATATTCCAGAGAAATTCACATCTTTCTTATATGCAAATGACTGTTAAGGACTGTGATTCAAGCACAGATCATTCTGAGAATATATATACAGTGGTTGCGGAAAGTATTCAGACCCCTTTAAATTTTTCACTCTCTGTTTCATTGTTTTGTCACCTGACAATACAAAGGTGACATCAACCCCCCCACTTGCCACCATTACAGAGCAAGTGGGAAGAGCGAGGCTAAGTGCCACAATTGGCACATCTTAGAGATGCACTTTTTCTGGGGTGGCTGAGAGCAGATGGTTTTAGCCTGGGGGGGCAGTATCCATGGCCCCTTCTTTGGTTATTAATATCAGCCCACAGTAGTCTGCATAGCCTTAGCTGGTTGTTAATTATAAGGGGACCCAACATCATTTTGTTTAGGGTCCCCCATTTTTATAGCCAGTAAATGCTAAGTATACAGCTGTGAGCTGATATTAATAGCCTGGGAAGCTACCCTTCCCAGGCTATAAACATCGGCCCCCCAGCCGTCGGCTTTCCCTCTGCTGGTTACGTAAATTATGCGGGAGCCCAAACTATTTTTTTCAGAAAAATAATGTTTTATTAAATACATGTACAGTAAGCTGCACACACACTGTCCTAATTGTAATTGTCAGAGACATCTATATATCTACCTATTCTGTTTGTATTTACTGTATGCAATCCATCACTTCTATTCGGTCAGCTCCTGCTGTGATTTTACACGACCATGGCTGCTGAATTGCTGGCTTTTCTTCTATCTATGTAATACAGTATATATATATATATAAGTGTCACTGACATCTATATATCTATGTATTCTATGTGTATATATCTATTCTATCTATTCTCTTCTAACCTGTCATGCTGTGATTTTACTAAACGCGGCACTTGAATTGCCGGTTTTTATTCTATCTTTTTCCAAAGGTTAGCGACTTTTTCCGATTCTAAGAAAAATGCTCGTGTTACAAATCTCAAATCTGAATGTACCATATTCGTGCCGAATTTATGTTTGACGATCGTTTTCCAAACATATTTGCTCATCTCTAATCAAGATCTCTGGAGATGGACATGAAACATTAAGATTGTTGATATTGTTCAACAATTTTGGTTCTCAAGTCCTCAGGCCAGTTTCACACGGCAGTGGCTCCGGTACGTGTGTTGACAGTTTTCTCACGGACCGGAGACACTGACACACATAGACACATTCTAATGAATGTGTCTATGCAGATGTCAGCGTGTTTTCACGGACCGTATGTCCGTGTGCAAAATACGCTGACATGTCCGTTTTTGTGCAACAGCACGGATTACACGGACCCATACAAGTCAATGGGTCCGTGTAAACACGTTCCGCACATGGATGGCGTCCGTGTGCCATCCGTGTGCCGTCCGTGTGCGTTTTTAGGAGTCATAGGGTTAATATTGAAACCAATTTTTTCACTACACGGACGCGGACAGCACACAGACAGCATACGGATCACACACGGATGGTACACATGGACATACGGATACCACACCGTTCACACATGGATGGCCTACGTATCCACATGGACACACGGACACGGCTAGCTCCGGTACCGGTTTTTCCGGTACCGGAATTATCTGGACGTGTGAAGCCGCCCTCAGACAGTTCTCTTCTCATCTTTCTGATCTCAATGCTTTGTGTAGCACACACAGGCACACAATGCAAAGATTGAGTAAACTTCTCCCTTTTTCATTGGTTTCAGGTGTGATTTTCATTTTCCACACCTATTACTTGCCACAGGTGAATTTGAACAAGTGTATAGAAACCAAGCAGTGGGGGCACCACAATGCACAAATCATATAGTGGGATCTAACCCCAGCCTATTCAAAATAGCATAAACATCAACAAGAAGAAAGGAGAATAAGCTATGAAATGGGGGATCACCACAGAACACATGATTGACTTAGAGAGAGACAATTTTATTGACACATATACACCACAGACACTATAAAAACATTAAAAAGTCACACATGTGACATGACAAACAAAAGCTCATAATAGAGCACCCACCCTATAGCTGCACCCCACAATAACAGGTGATCAAATACCAGCTCATATAAACAGTATACCACCAAATAACTAAATATGATTGAAGCCTCCAAGAGTGGGAGAAAATAACTCCTGTACTTACTTAAAAACTTGAAAAGGCATCTAAGAGATCATGTATATGCATAAAGGCTGGTCACCCTAGCCAAAAAATCCCTATAATGGCAATCATACAAAAACATGCAGTGCTAATATGACCCAGCGCCAGCAGCATGGACTGAAATAAAATAGTCCATACTCTGTGCATGAACCCTGGAACACTGGCGTCAGATAGCAAATCTGCATGTTTTTGTATGATTGCCATTATAGGGATTTTTTGGCTAGGGTGACCAGCCTTTATGCATATCCATGATCTCTTAGATGCCTTTTCAAGTTTTTAAGTAAGTACAGGAGTTATTTTCTCCCACTCTTGGAGGCTGCAATCATATTTAGTTATTTGGTGGTATGCTGTTTATATGAGCTGGTATTTGATCACCTGTTATTGTGGGGTGCAGCTATAGGGTGGGTGCTCTATTATGAGCTTTTGTTTGTCATGTCACATGTGTGACTTTTTAATGTTTTTATAGTGTCTGTGGTGTATATGTGTCAATAAAATTGTCTTTCTCTAAGTCAATCATGTGTTCTGTGGTGATCCCCCATTTCATAGCTTATTCTCCTTTCTTCTTGTTGATGTTTAGGTGAATTTGAACAATCATCACATGTTTGAAACAAAGTTGTTTACCTACAATTTTGGAAAGGAGCCAACAATTTTATCTGGCCCAGTTTGGGGGTTTTGTTTGAAATTATGTCCAATTTTCATCAGTTTTTTTGTGCTTTTCCAAAACATATAAAGGAAATAAATATGTGTATAACCAAACTTGTGTAATTGCAATAATTTTCTGGGAGAAATACTTAATTGTCTGGAACAATTTGAAGGGTGGCAAGTGCCAACATTTTCGGGCATGACTATATACATATTGGCTGGTGTGTAAAAAATGCTGAAAAGTGAGAATGTTTAGGAAAATAGAAGTTTTAAGCCCTTCACTACCTGGTGATTTTCCATTTTTTCATTTTCATTTTTTCCTCCCTATCTTCCTCAAACCATAACTTTTTATTTTTCTGGTGATATAGCAATATGAGAGCTTGTTTTTTTTGGAACAGGTTATACTTTTGAACGACACCATTCATTGTACTCTATTGTGTACTGAAATATGGTGAAAAAAATCCATGGGCTTTCAAATCGCAAAAAAAGTGCAATTCCACAAAGTTTTTTTTTTCTTTAGTCACCATGTTAGCTATATGGTAAGACTGACCTGGCAATTTGATTACCCAGGTCAGTACTAGTACGCAGATACCAAACATGTATAGTTTTTTTTATTTCTCATGTACAGCACCATGGAATCAATGGTGCCATATAAATAAATAATAATAATAATAATAATAATAATTTAGGTGGTGAAACCAAAATTGTACATTTGTAAAAAATATCTATATATTTTTGTCGTCATTTTCCAAGTCCTGTAACGTTTTCATTTTTCGGGATCTGGGGCTGAGTTAGGGCTTTTTTTTGGCGATTTGATCTTACGTTTTTATTATTGTTGTTTGGGGGTAGATATGATATTTTGATCATCTCTTATTGCATTTATTGCATTTTGATTTTTTTTCTTGTTAGATTTTTATATATCACAATATTTTATTTTATGTTTTTATATATTGGACATTATTTATAAATGTAGTGACACCAAATATGTGTATTTTTTTCTTTTTTTAATTGTTTTATTTTCAAGTGGGTTATTTGAACTTTTTTGCTTTTTTTTATTTTTTTTTAATAACTGTTTTTCTTACCTTTTACTTTAATAGTCCCCTTAGGAGACTTGAAGCTTCGATTGTCCGATCACCTGTGCTATACATACCACTACTATGTATAGCAGAAATCATGATCTCCTATGACCGCCGACCACAAGCCAGTGTTCACAGGAGTATAGTAATGACAGGCATGGGGGTCTTCTGTACACCTCTGGCTGTCATGGTATAAGCGCAATGCGATCATGTAACAGTGGTGTCGATGGGCAACAATTTGGCATGTGTTGGCAGTAATTTACAGCGGGACTTAACTGATTAATGTTTACGCCACTTGATGGCTTATTGAATCAGGTATCAAGTGCAGGAATGTTAAGGGATTGGTGTGCGAGACCACATCAAAGGCAGGAACATTACCTTTGACGAACATGTAGGTCAAAAGTGGTGAAGGGGTTAATAGTTTTTTTAATCAATTAACAAAATGCAAAGTGAATGAACAAAAGAGAAATCTAAGTTAAATCAATATTTGGTGTGAGACCACCCTTTATCTTCAAACCAGCATCAATTCTACTAGTTAGGCCGGGGTCAGACTTACGAGTACAATGTGAAAAACTCGCGTATCACTACCCGGCACTGCCACTTACACACAATTTTGGAGGAACTAGGCAGATGTTTGGGGGAGCTGTCCTGGGAGGTCAGCACTAAGTTCTGACTTTCAACTACTTTGAGCAATGCCTCATGTCCTGACGTCCAGGTTAAAAGATTTTTTCTTCCTATAAAATTACAAAAAAATTGAAAATAAAGAAAAACAATTGCATGAACATTTTTTCATGCACATTCTAAACAAAATAAACATCAAAAATCACACAGGCATTTGGAGGAACAACAACAATAACAACAACAACAACAACAACTTGTAAAAATTAACTACAGAAATTAACTACAGTGAAAGGTAAATAGAGTAAAAAAATTGATATGATTTTCTTTTTTCTCCATTTAACCCTAAAAAATAAAATGTAAGTGTAACGCTGAGGCTGTATTCTGTACATGCTGTATTTTTTCTGCTGCTTTTAATTTGTATGTTTTCAGGTGTCCTCACCACAGTACTCAATAAAAATCTTAGCTCATTGCATTTTTGCTACACTTTTTATGTCTTTTCCTGTTCAATTGATGCACTTCTGGTGCAGATTTGAAACAGAATTTTTAAAGCTTTTTTAGGGTATGTACACACGTTGC